>NW_027496720.1:0-184522 GCF_021521415.1 Bidens hawaiensis
AGATCCTTTATATAAAACCAAACCACGTTACAAACCGAACACAACCAAAGACACGACCGACCCGAGGTGAGCTCTACCTCGGGTCGTCCCACACGACTCTCCCTCTCTGTTTCTCTCTAGACAATTGAACTGAACACACAAAATTCTAACTTTCTGGATACTAAACCCTAAACAAGACACACATATATATAGATAAACCAACTTCGCGGGCTTGGGCTTGGGCCAGTAGGCGAAGTTGTTCTAACGTCGCCTATGGCGAAGTTGTTCTAACTTCGCCTATGGCGTCTCCGCTGGTCAGAATTGCATAGCGACGGTCACAAAATGCACCAACAGACTCCCCTTTGACCATTGCTCTCAATTCTAACAAACACAAAAGATCATCTGTTACAAAGCATGCACCAACAGACTCCCTCTTAACTGATGATCTTCTGTTTGCTCCTTCTTGTAGGACTCGATTGCACTGTGATCTTCAGACTTGAACTTCACATATACATGCAACATCCATCCTGTCTTCAACCAGCCGTGTCTGAAACTGTCTTGTAGCTCCACAAATCTACCAATCACCCGGCGTCTTCCATATCAGATCTCCCCTTCAGTGTAAGCTCCTCTGACTATATCGATTGAGGTCTTTGACATGCATACATCCCCGTGCCTAATTGATCATCTCAACCAATCACGTGAAGTTCTTCTAACTTCACCAACACGTGAAGTTGGGCTCCCTCCACAACTTCACCAACACGTCGGAATTGTATAGTAAGATAAGGTTCAATCTTCAACTACTCAACATCAAGTGATCAATTTCATCACAAAACCACCTTGACAGAATCTAACACACATGACCATTAATTAATCCGAAGCATCTTCAATCACCATGGATAACGATCAAGAACATAAACAAATTAATTCCTGATTAAATCCAACTTGTTCCAAAATCGTAACAGGGTCCAATTCTCGAACGCCTTGAAAATAACATAAATAATATGCTCTGACTGCAATCCAGTAATGACGAAAACCTTCAGTTCGATTTGACTTTCTTCAGTTGGTCAACCTTGAACAACAACAATTTCTTTGCCCACAAACACCCAAATATGTGTCAATATCCAGTTTCAATCAATATCCCATTCACAACTTCAACTCCATATCCAGAATTGACCCGTATTTGTTCTCACGTAAGACCAAGAGATACCAAGTTTCACTCGTTGTCGGAACAACACTTTCGGTCTCACAATAATCGTGTACACCTGGCCATACAGACGAAAACTCCAAACAATTTTTTTCTTAACTTCGCCAAAAGTCAACTTCGCCTAAAAGTCAACTTCGCCCCTCATTAACTTCGCCTGGCTATAACTTCACCCAAAAGTCAACTTTGCCTAAAAGTCAACTTCGCCCCTCATTAACTTCGCCTGGCTTTAACTTCGCCAAAACCCTAAAATTTTAGCGACAACTTCGCCTGAACCCAATAACTTCGCCTACGGCGGCTGTTCGGCCAAAAACACATCAGAAACGTGCCAGAAACACCAAAACGCAGATCTCGAACCATAGCATAAGAGCCTAAGGCTTTGATACCACTTGTAAGTCCCCCAGGGCGTCGCTGATCGATACGAGATCCGCACGAGGTCTAGGAGTGCGGAATCCTCCTAGACTCGTTTAATGGTGTAGAAGACGAAGAACACGATTACACATAAACAAACACACGAACAAACACACGAATGGAATAAACGAATCTGCAGATCCTTTATATAATAACCATAACACGTTACATACCGAACATAAACAAAACAAGGCCGACCCGAGGTGAGCTCTACCTCGGGCCGTCCCACACGACTCTCCCTCTCTGTTTCTCTCTAGACAATTGAACTGATCACAAAACACTTTGACTTTCTGGATACTAAACCCTAAACAAGACACACATATATATAGATAACCAACTTCGCGGGCTTGGGCTTAGGCCAGTAGACTAAGTTGTTCTAACTTCGCCTAAGGCGAAGTTGTTCTAACTTCGCCTATGGCGTCTCCGCTGGTCAGAATTGCATAGCGACGGTCACAAAATGCACCAATAATTTGATAAAATAAAATAAAATGAAATACATAAAATAATTTTTTTATTTGATAAAAATAAATAAATGATATATATTTTTAGTCAATAAGTGCTCGATTAGATTTTAACTTAGGGTGTGTTTGGGATTCCTTATTTAAGTCTAAAAGGACTTTATGTGAAAAGGAGTTAGACCATGTGTAGTCATAAAGCTCTACTACCAGGGGTTATGCGTCACGTGGCGCCCAGTCAGAGTTATGGTTTTGTACAAAAACAGGCTGTAGTCATAACTCTCCACATCCAGGGGTTATGCGTCACGTGGCGCCCAGTCACTTTTACACTTTTTGTTTTTTTTTTAATTTTTAATAAGAATAATCAAATAACAATAATATTTTATTAAATAAATATTACAAGAAAATAAAAAAAAACTATTCTTCGTTGTTGTCGTCGTCGTCGACTTCGCCCTCTTCGTCGTCTTCGCCCTCTTCGTCGTCTTCGCCCTCTTCGTCGTCGTCCTCGTCGTCCTCATCGTCGTTTTCATCGTCTTCGCCATCGTCGTCGTTGTCTTCATCATCGTCTTCATTGTTGCCCTCGTTTTGATCATCGTTTTCACTAGGCAGAGGCCGATACATCCAAAGATGTTGGACCAAATCCTCCTTTAGTGCGTTATGTATCTCTCTTGACCGCACATAATCCGAGTTTTCGAGTCGTTGCTCCATACTTGCCGGAGTCCGTGGTGGATCCGGGTCCGGTATGAAAGTTGGATATATTGCTCTTCCCTCGTCCTCGATGATCATGTTATGCATTATGATACACGCATACATAGCACATATCATTCTTTCTAAAGACCACAGACGACAAGGATTTTTAACATAATGCCATCGTTGTTGAAGAACACCAAAACACCTCTCGATATCCTTTCTCGCAGACTCTTGCACTTTCTTAAATACTGTCTTTTTTCATCCATCGGGTCTCTGAATGTTTTAACAATTATCGCGAACTCTGGATATATTCCATCACCCAGATAGTACCCATGATCGTAGAAGTTATCGTTAGCCCAAAACGAAGCGACGGGAACGGTCCCAGATATGTAACTCTCCATCATAGGAGACTGCTCTAAGACGGTTATGTCATTGTTGGAACCGGGAACACCAAAGAATGCCGACCAAATCCAAAGGTCGTATGAAGCGATCGCTTGAAGGCTGACCGTTGGTCCCTTTTGGTCACCTCGTGTGAATTGACCTCGCCATGCAGTTGGACAATTAGCCCATTCCCAATGCATGCAATCTACACTTCCTATCATGCCGGGGAAACCATGCACCCTTGTATGTGCCTCGTAAAGACATTGTAGATCGTTAACGTTGGGCTCACTCAGATAATGTGGTCCATATAGTTTAAATATTCCTATAGTTTACAAAATTTTATAAAATAAATAATCACAGTAAACAAGTGATAAACTATTTAAAAAAAAACAAAACGTACCGTAACAAAAATACTCCAAGGTGTCCCGAGTTGTTTTTTCGGCCATCTTTAAATACTCGTCGTTGATGTCGGTCGTGTTTCAGTAGGCAAGCACGCGCACGGCTGACGTAACCTTCTGAATAGTCGTGAATCCTAGCGTCCCTCGAGCGTCAGGCTTTTGCTTAAAGTAATCAAACTCACGCTCCAAATCATTGGTGATGCGCATAAATAAATTTTTAGACATCCGAAAACGACGCCTAAAGGTCTTCGGGTTCTTGTATCTCGGCGTGTCACAGAAGTAATCCGCCATCAACCGGTTGTTGGCTTCGGCACGATCTCGTTCGATATATGCTCTTGTTGAAACGGGGGTGGAGAGCTAATCGCACCCGTAACGGAACTCATATGCTGTGTCGCAAGCATAATCGCACTCGTAACCGCCTGTTCCTCCTCCACGTCTTGGGCTTCTTGGTCGGGTCCGAAAACTGTTTATATATAGATGGAGGATCCATATATAGTGAATTTGGTGTAAGGAATTTTTATAGAGTTGAAAGAGAATTTTTATAAATTTTATGAGGTTTGATTAAGGATAAAATGGTTTAATATATAGGAAATAATTTTTTTTTTAATTCTCCAACGGTCAAAAAATCAACGGTCAAATTTTGATTAATGTGCCATTCTCAGCGTTTTGTATACAACGCACACAAAATGGAAATCAACATAACGCAGGGGGGGCGGTGTACCCCCCGCGTTTTGCTTCATAACGTTGGTGGCAAAGCCACCACTACGGGTGGTCTTATAAACTTATGACTTTTTGAAAAAAGGTTTGTATAAAAGTGTTTGGATTAACTTATGTTAATAAGTTGTTTTTTAAGGAGTGTTTGGGAATATTATACCCTTTAAGTTAATAAGTTAGAGAATCATAACTTTTCAAAACTCTCTTATTTTGCCTTGGTCATAAGTTAAAAACCATAAGTTCTTATGGTTTGCCAAACACCTTTTACACATTATTAACTTTTCAAAAAGTTTATAAGTTATAAGTTGGTGGAAATAAGGGATCCCAAACACCCCCTTAACCAAGAGTAAGCCATCCCAGTTCTCTTGTTTTCAATCTAATAACGTAGTTTCAATTGTAAGTGCGGTGTTTTAAAAATTAAAAAAAAATGAACTTATAAAACAATTTAAATTCAAGGATTAGTGTACAGAGTTTGGCTCTAAAACAAACAAGTATGTGTGCCCGTACATTGCCACGGAACGAATATGTGTTGCATGTTTGAAAGTTATCACTCATTGTGATGGGGACATGGCAAGAACTCGATTGGTATTGGTTTGATTCATTACGGTAAAAGTTTTATAGCCAAAGTTTTAAGTCTTAAAAGTTTTATTAGAAAGTGTAAAATTTTTGGTGTCCAGGTTGAAAGGGTAGAAGTTTTGTGAGAAAAGTTTGGTGACCAAAGTTGTAACTTATGTTAATAAGTTGTTTTTTAAGGAGTGTTTGGGAATATTATACCCTTTAAGTTAATAAGTTAGAGAATCATAACTTTTCAAAATCCTCTTATTTTGCCTTGGTCATAAGTTAAAAACCATAAGTCCTTATGGTTTGCCAAACACCTTTTACACATTATTAACTTTTCAAAAAGTTTATAAGTTATAAGTTGGTGGAAATAAGGGATCCCAAACACCCCCTTAACCAAGAGTAAGCCATCCCAGTTCTCTTGTTTTCAATCTAATAACGTAGTTTCAATTGTAAGTGCGGTGTTTTAAAAAAATGAACTTATAAAACAATTTAAATTCAAGGATTAGTGTACAGAGTTTGGCTCTAAAACAAACAAGTATGTGTGCCCGTACATTGCGACGAAACGAATATGTGTTGCATGTTTGAAAGTTATCACTCATTGTGATGGGGACACGACAAGAACTCGATTGGTATTGGTTTGATTCATTACGGTAAAAGTTTTATAGCCAAAGTTTTAAGTCTTAAAAGTTTTATTAGAAAGTGTAAAATTTTTGGTGTCCAGGTTGAAAGGGTAGAAGTTTTGTGAGAAAAGTTTGGTGACCAAAGTTGTAACACCTAAAGGTATTATAACAGAATTTGAATGAATAAAAGTTTCAATACCAAATGGTTAAGGTGTCAAAAGGTAAACGTTTGTATTTTAGATGGTAAAATTCTTGGGGGCTAAAAGATAAATGTTAAAACTTAAGTGACATAATTATGAAGAACCAAACTAAAACTTTATGAGCCAAAAAGTAAATATTCAAAACTTAGTGGCAACACTATAAAGAACGAAACTTCTCAAATTGGTTTTTAATTATATATATACTAGTTTTTATCTCCCGTATTACTGGGGTTGTTTTATATTATTTGTTTCTAATATTTATTTACTTTTTGAATTTTTATTTTTTTTATTGTATGTGTGACATTCGTCAATTTCGGGTCTTGTTTGTATTCGTTTTGTATTTGTTTTACTATGTAAACCGACCCGTTTTGTAAACCGAAACTTTGTATATACTCAAAATGATGGATTTTATGTTACAATATTGTTTTACACTTGTTGGGTCTTGAAAACATTCATTTCGGTCTTTAAAAACGCGTAAAAATCACCTAAAACGAACTACATGGACTAAATCTGCCAAATAACAAAAGTTGGGAAATCAGAAAATCAACCCCGTCGCGCCGCGCGATGGGGGACACACTGGGTGGTCGCGTAGTACGAGCAGCATCAGCTACAGCAGCTCGTTTTTTGTTAATTTTTAAGCAAACATGTGACCAAACCATCCTATTTTCATGCAAAACACTTTATACTTGACCATTTCAACTTACTCTATATATGCACCACCATTTCCACCCATTAATCCCTGCTACAGCTCCAAATTTTCTCTCAAATTCAAAGATCTTAAGGTTGTTTTCTTAGTGTTCTTGTAGGTTTGACTTCTAAAAGTCAAACTGTGTTATTTCTTTTATTATAATTAGCTTATGTAGTCTTATTAATACTTCTTTATGGTGGCACAACATACATATAATACACACCCCTTGTTACCTTTAGTAGTTGCTTCTCCGACCCCGGTTGGTTAAGCTTCGGACTTCGTAAGGCAAGGATTCATGTAGGACTTTCGTGGTATTTGATATATATACACTTATATAACTTGTTTGCACATATTAATCTTGCTTAACATCTGCTCACTTTAGTTTGTTTGTCACATCTACAAGTTTTGGGTATGTGGAGACCATCTATGAACTCGTTGTGAGATGGAAACCGAACCAAACCGAACTTTTGTATAAAATACTTGTTGTTGACTTTTTAGTTGTAAATCTTAAGTAATTTCATTTGTACATTATTATACAAGATCTATGATATTTGGGAATGTGGAAACCATCAAGGAACGTATTGTGAGATGGAAACCGAACCGATCCGATTTTTACTCGCTTAAGACACACAAGTGTGTTTATAGCTATCAAGACTTGTATATTTCTTTAAAAATAGTTTACAAACTGATTTTAATTATTTTCTTAAGTACATGGAAATGTTGGATCCAACTTGATCTCATAACATAGTTTGGACCGACAAAACCGAACACTCGCTTAACGTGCGTTGTTAGTTCTAAAAAAATAGAACTACATACTTGGTTAAGTCTTAATAAGTTTTATTGAGTTATCTCATAACATTCATTATTTTGGAAAGTTGACTTTGGGTTTGACCAATTATCAAGACCCGAACCAACAACCCGAACACTTGTTAAAGACCTGTTTTAGTATCTTTGTCCCAAAGGAACTTGCATTTGGCATTTTTCTCACCTTATTAGTTAACATAGGTTAAGTAAATATTGAGGTTAGATACTTTAACCCGGTTTCGAGCAAACATACATCTTTAAAGGGTTATTATTATAAATTCTTAAATAGTTACATTTTAAACCTTGAACTTTAATTGTTTACTTTTTGCAACAACTATTTTATTTAAAGATATTCAAGACAACATTTCTAAATCCAAGACTTTCTTTTATTTAGGCTTCATACGTTAAACCCGTCGTCCCGGAAAATCTCCAAATTAACATCTTTCAAGTTTATTACTCGAACGTGAGTAAGTTCATACCCCGTTTTCTATCTTTTGTTTTGGGGGTGACATTTCATATTATCTAAACTAAATGCTTTATACTTGGGTCTTAATCCACAAACGTTATTGTATACCTTACTTAAATAAATACTCGATTTGGTGTTCTATGATTATATGCCTATGTGTTTATTGCTTTCGGTTGGTGGAACTATAAATCCTAGTCTATTTGGCATCCCCTTATAGAAATGTGTCGTTAACGTAATGCATTAATGATAACTATGAAATCCTAGACTATTTGGCATCCCCCTATAGCAAGGTGTTGCTAACGTAATTCTATTAGTGATTTTATCTATTTATCCAAGTTATTGCTCTTATTTATTGTTTTATATACAAGTTTTGTAGTTTTTCTTATTATATACTTATATGTTCAAACTTATGAATTGCTCACCAACCTTTGTGTTGATAAACTTTATTTTATGAAATATTACAGGTTTGTATCTAGGTTGATTATGGAGTTTGGAGAAGAAAGCGTCACAAATACCTCTATGATATTAACAAAAATGAATAATATTTGATTTGCTACATTTTGTTACATGTTGTTGTATTTGACTTATGAATATTTGGTTATGTGACATTTTAGATGTTGTGAAATCAAACGAGTTTGTTAAATATTGTCGCTTTAAATAGTGTCATGCGCTTATGGGCAATCGTTGCACCCCGGCATGTTCCGCCACCTTTGGTCGGGGTGTGACAGTATGAAAAGTAATAATATACTTGTGGTTTGATGATAAATTGTTTCACAAATAAATGAGATGTTATAAACCGGTTTAATTGATGAGACAAAAACCCGTTTATTTTTTTTTACTATAAAATTGATTTTTTAATTATAAATAAGATATATCTTTTTTTAAATAAATCATATATTAGTTTTTAGTATTTACCTACTTTATAGGATTTTTATATCAAATATTTGATGAGATAAGTTTTTAATTAAATAAGATGTTATAACCCATTTAAAAAATACCTGGGTTTGATGAGATTCATACCCGTGAATTCGGGTCAAATGCATGAGAAGCCCCCATTTAAAAATCAAGCAAATCTGGTGACTCTAAAAAAAGGGGGAGCGACACATCGCGACACGTAGGATTTTTATGGTTTCGTTTATATATTATATATATACATATATATATATAATAGGCATGGTATTCATGCTACAGATATTTACTGCATGACTTACAAGGTTCACAATTGTCCCGGTGGTGTGGGTGCGAGTTGTATAGAAAAAGTTTTTTTAAAAGTTTCGCTTCACACAATGTCAAGTTTTAAATTTATTAAAATGATTTTTATTTTAACTAAAACACACACAAATGGGCAAGTGTACCTATCACATATGTAATATGGTATAGGTAAGAACCAAGTATCGAGTCACAAACACACTTGAACGAATTTTACTACTAAATCTTTGTATTTATTTAACCGGAAGTAAACATCATAGTAGTTTTGGTTTGACAAGTAAGTTTTAAAATAAATTTAAAAGTATAAATTAAAAACAATTTTTTATACTTTTATAGGGATGATGAAGGATAAAAGTGTATAATTTTGGTTAAAACTCCTTTTAACTTGGTTTAACAATTAATTGGTAAACATGTGTTATAGGCTTGCTATGTTAGTTAAATGTGGGAATAACATCTTATTCTTTAAGTCAAGTTATTCCATGATAATTAAAGACAGAGATATACATAACTCATGACATCCACTAAAACATCATTTTATGTAAGCAATTGATTTATATTACGATTCAAACTCTAGAAGGCATGTTTTGCTCTTGTGTCCTCGATTTTGGGGGCAATTGGGATTCACATTTACCGCTCATCGAGTTCTCATGTAATAATAGTTTCCATCCAAGCATTGGAATGGCACCTTTCCAAGCCCTTTATGGTCGTAAATGTCGTTCTACGATTTGTTGGAACGAAGTTGGAGGATCTCATATCACCAGTACAGAATTAGTACAGGAAACGACTGATCGTATTGCTCAAATTCGTCAAGATCTTTTCGCCGATGGTAGCCGTCAAAAGAGTTATACGGATAAAAGAAGGAAACTTGTTAAATTCAATGTTGGTGATCGAGTTCTTCTTAAAGTGTCTCCGTGGAAGGAAGTGGTTAGATTTGGAAAGAAAGGAAAACTATCTCCACGATTTGTTGGTCCATTTGAAATCCTCGATAGAGTTGGTCTCGTTGCTTATAGACGTAAATTTCCTCATGAACTCTCAAATGTTCATCTGGTGTTTCATGTGTCGGATCTCAAGAAATGTCTTGCCGAGGGTAGTCTTCATATACCTATCAATGAAGTTCATATCGATAAAACCATGCATTTTGTTGAATAACCTGTTGAGATCACGGACCATATGGAAAAGTCACCAAACAAAGCCGAATACCATTGGTTAAGGTTCGCTGGGAATCTAAACAAGGCGTAGAGTGTACTTGGCAGTGTGAACATCAAATGAAGTTGAAGTATCCTTATATTTTCGCTACAGCTAATTCTCTATATTCGAATCTTTTGTATTCGTATTCATATATGTTTACTCGATTCAGGGATGTATTTGGATCTGTCGTATCAATAAAATCACACACTTATTAGTAATTAATTGTGGTTAACTTAGTTTATGATTTCGTAACTTTCAATCATCCCAAATATTCCTAAAACACTCTTAAAATCGTTTAAAAACACTTAAAAATGCATTTACAGAAGTTCAAAGACTAAAAATAACATTTTATGAAATCCAAGGAATTTCTCGCAAGATATCTCAAAATCTCGTCTGCAGCTAGTTTTTCAACCAGTTATTCGTTTTTTAATGCGTAATCACTCCTTAAACGACCTAAATCACTTAGATTTCGGTCCAAGACAATTAATCTACTATTATACGTTGTCTACATCCATTCCTTGTTGATCACACCAATATATTTGAGTTAATGAACCAATTTGGTCATTAATTGGCTATTCCTTTTCCTAAACAAGTTGATCCTTCCTTTGTCAACTATTACCTCTGTATATTTAAATGAAACACAGCTTAAAACCCTAAACCACCTCTGCAATAATAACCTTCATCACTTCCTAGATTTTTTCTTTGGTTTTTCAAGAGTTTTCTTCATCAAGAACAAGCTACCATTTGACTATGACGTTTCCCGACCATTGACTCAGTTTTCTCTTCATCCTAGGCACTTTCCGGGTACTTTGTCTTCTGCAATTTCGTTCAATTTTATTCAATAACTAGTAACCCGTAATCAATTTCTGAGATTAAGGGGGATTTAACAAGTCAATTGGACTCCACCCGTTTATCGGCAATTTGGTCAACAAAGTTGACTAATCAATTTCTATCCCTTATGGTCAGAATTAGCTTTCAGACCAGAAGACTTTTATGCTTGTTTTCATATTTAGAGTGTACTGACTAAAACCCAATTCCCGACTCTCAGTTTGGATTTTAGTCGGTACCAACTCGCTTATTTACTGAAAATCTCATAACCAGAGTTCTATACACCTATTTGGATTGATTCCAACGTCTATGTTTTCGGTTTTGACTCTATTTTATTTTATATAAGTCTCAGGTGATAAGTCATTCGCCGCATTTTACTGGTTTTAAACGTTTTGGGGACATATGCGTACCTATTAGTATATACGCACTAGCAAACTGTATATATTGTGTGTTTATCAATTGAATGACTAAATGTTACTTGTTTAGTTGTTTTATTTTATCGCATTCGCAGAGATCTATCATAATCACATTATAATATGATCACATGATTGTCATAGTATCCTTAGCCTGTGTTCGTGAGGCATGGCCAACTGACACCCTTTATTTGATCATGGTTTGATTGATGTATACTCACAATATCAGTTTTGCTCTTTGATTTACATATCATTATATCAAAAGTAGTGACTTTTTCATTCAACCTCGTGTTGACAAATTATATTATTTTGTACGCATTTGAAGGTTATCATTTGGTTTAAAACTAAGGTGAAAAAACATTTAGAGATACCTTAGGATAAAATTAATAACAAGACTATCGGTATTTTTATGTTATTGTTTTGAGATAGTTGGATGTTTGGGCTTAAATTGTAATTTGCTTTGAACGTGGTGTACTTGGATGAAAATTTGGTTATTTAAAATAATTAATTAAATATTTTCATATTTAAATTGCATGATAGTATCTTGTGAGTTGTGAACAAATGATACGCACCCCGGCATTCTGACGTAGGTTGGGTGTGACATGTGATAGATTGGTGGTGGTGTGCGACGACTGATTAGAGGTAGAAGAAGGTGATGGTGGTGGTGGTGGTAGTGGTGGTGGGGGGGGGGGGGATGGTGGGGCTAGGGGGTAGGGTATGATGATGAAGGTTGGTTTTCCACGTAATCTGCCACATGGATCTTTTTTGACAACTAGGTGTGCCACGTAATCATCAGACTAACGGAGCTAGTCACCCGTTAGTCACGGACCGTTGGAAACAAATACACCTTCAGTTGGGATCGTCACCAGCCAAGTATAAAGTTGAGTATGTTGTTTGCCAAGTGGGCATAGTTTGATTTATTTAAAATCAATTTTCGTTTTATAAAAATCCGTTTTAGATTTAAAATGGCTAAAACCTTAAAGAAACACACAAGACTAAAACTTCATTTAGACAATTTTATTCAACCTTAACGAGTTCTAAACATCCTTGGTGATGTTCTCAAGTCAATAAATACCATATGTCCAATAATTTCTAGAATTTGGGTTTCATGATCAAAACTCATTAAAACCCTCAATGACCCATGTAGCTAATTGCAATCAATGGTATATAATAGTTTATAATCATAAAGCATGATGACTCTAAGTTAGTATACATTACATACAATAAGCATACCTTTATGGAATTGTAATTTTATGATAACTTCTTTACTAAAGTTGGATTGAAAACTAGAATTCATCAATTTGAGATTGAACTTGAATTTATATTGGTCTCCTCCCTTGCTTAGCAATTACGACACCATTACACACACATACTAGAACCTAAAGGTAGTGTTTATATGCCTAAATCATATGTGAAATTGGAATAGACAATTGTAAGGAATAAACAAGTATATATGTGTTTGATTTGCTTATGAAATGAAATCACCTATTTCAGAAGAGTCATATTCTTTTTAAACACCACAAAATTATTTTTTTGTTCCCCTCATGTTTTTAAGGTCCGAAAATTGAACACCTATTTAAGAAATGATTAAACATGTTAATAAAAAAAATACATTATGTGAGTTTTTTATTTTTAAAAAATTAAAATTAGCAGGGTAAGCTCAATCATTTCTCGTTATTGATACATGATAGTATGACACACACAACTGTGTTATAGACATGGGTTATAAAGTAGTTAAACTAGTTGTATTTGTGTTCGATAAGCGTGTTAAGCTCATCGTCTCTAACATGTTTAAAACGATAAGACTTGTTTTGCCAACCTATGTTTTTTTATTCAATTCTCTCCTTCACCACCACTGTCAGCCATTAACAACACCACCGCTGACACCACTACCTTAGGCCGTCGCCACCACCACCACCACCTTCGGCCGCCACCGACATCACTACCGCTATCTCCACCACCTTCGACCGCTATCGTCGCCACCACCAACCATCATCACCACCATCTAATTTGTGTTACATTTATTTATCTTTTTTTATTACCAAATAACACAGATTATACATTCATTCAATTACGCTGAATTACTAAGCTAACCAATGAAATGATAATGAGGCATTTTATTTTTTATCTATTTTACTTCGTAATGACTCATAATATATAATGTTGGTTCTTAAGTAATATGTGGCTAAGGCAATATCATATTACCTCGCGTTCCATTTTGCCCATGAGTAGTCGCTCAGTTTTTATACAACGTGTTTTGACCACTACAACTTGATATTTACAACAAACTCCAAAAACCAATAGTTTTGACACTTCGGTCTAACACTCCAACAAAATAAAATTAGGATAATAACACGTTACAAAAGGATGTGTCATAAATATAATAAAAAAACTCCAAACTATATCGTTAGAAACTTGGGATGTTGTAACATTTGTATTGGATGTGTCATCGAGGCTCAAAATCAATCGAATAAGCCCTTTTCTTGATTTTACCTCAATTCATTTTTTTTTTTGAATAATAAATTTTATTTCCACCAAAATACCCTTAACCTTGCACGTGCAAGGATTTGAACCCACCACCTTTATTTTGAAAGGATGAACACCATACCACTTGTCGAAGCACGAGATGAATCTGACCTGATCCATGACGATATTTCCACGGATTTCGAGATGAACGAACCACGTCTTGATCTTCTTCTCCGGCTGGTTGGGATCTGCAATGACTTTTTGGGGGTGTGGAGGTGACCGCTAAGAAATCTCCAGGATCTCTTGTTCACAGACACAAAAATATGGTGGTGGCTCTTATTGAGAATCCCCAACCCCTAATAAGGAGGTGGAGACCTCCTTATATAGGGAGCCTCATGGCCACCATCATGGTACCCTAATGGGCCTAGCCCAGTTAGGGTTACCTCCACAAAACCCCCTCAGCCCAATAACATTGTATTAGTCCATATAATAAAATAAGCCAAACATAATAAATTTAGGGTCTTAAAACCGGGTTTAGTACCATACCCCTACACCACTAAACCATTAGACCATAAGCGTGTTACCCCAATTTCAACCGCTTAATCAATAATCAACTTAATAATTATTAATTTAAAAACTATTTACAAAAGTTTTATACAAACCATCACGTTTTATTTTATTCAATCAATGTTTTGATACATCGCTATAAACTTACTTTAAATGACAAATCATGTGCACATTGCGTTTACAAATCTATCTTCATATGTTTAAACAACTCATGAGCTATTTTTATCGGCTTGTTAAAAACCTGAATCGAGCTGAGCTTAAATGAGCCCAAGATTTTATTGAAGCTCATTTAATAAACTAGCTCACTCACGAGCCTAAACAAGCTTTTTTTTACTTATATAATCTAGATTAATTTATTTAATCTGTTAACTAATAACTGTTGTTATATATAAAATTAAGATAATACACTATACTATATATATAAAAAAGATAAAAACTATAACTATAATTACATATCTTAACAATTATAATTTATAAATGTATTCGAATACACTAACTAAATAACTAATAAAAAATAAACTAGTCGAGTTTGATTTTGAAAAACGAATAACGGTCCGGGGCTAATTTTAAATCCTTTTTTAAGTTTAAATGAGCCAAACTCAAGGCTTATGAAGCTTGTTCTTGGGTCGTTATGTATTTGATTAACGCGTGATATTTAAATTTGTAAGATCTATGTATAGATTATATGGAAAAAAAGTCATCGTTATGTTTGTAATTTACAAAGCCGGAGTTTATTTTATAAAGAAATACTAAGGTTTGGAATGAAGTGGGTTACTACGTTTTGAAATCGAGCGAGCGGCAACATGAAGAAAGTGACGCGTCATTTCATTGAATTCGTTCACCACCGATTCACGTTACTCTCTCATTATTTAAGTATTTTTTTTAAAACCTACCTTTTAATTAATAACTTAGGCCCTGTTTGTTTTTGCCTCTTTTCTCTGAATAGAGGAAAACGTCTGATTCGATCAGGCGTAATCAGACGTGGGGCTGTTTGTTTTTTTTCTGGCATTAAGAGGTTCAGCGTCTTAATAGCATCTGAACCAGTAAGAGCTTTTAGTGGGTCTGAAAACCTCTTAACCCAAAAAAACATACGTTTGTCTCCGGCCTCCATTAACTTCTAACCCGGAGACTAGGCTCCATCTCCGACGACTAAAGGTTCGTCTCTAGCCTCCACCTCTTAATGATTCAGATTTCAGACATTTGAACCACCTCTTAACATTCAGATGTGGTATTCAGATTCAGACTTAAATCTAAAAAAAAACAAACCGGGGCTTACTTTCTAACAAAGCAAAGAAAAGAAAAGCCTTGGGGTGATTTCATAATAATAATAATAATCTCCATCCATGGGTTCATCATTGCTTCTGGGTGTTGTATTTGTGTTGGATTTGATTGCTTTCGCACTTGCTGTCGCCGCTGAGCAAAGGAGAGCCGATGTCAGTCTTACTACTACTACTACTACTACTTCATTTCATTTCATCTTATTTTGCCTAATTCTTTGCTCAATATCTGCAGCATTATTATTATTATTATTATTATTATTATTATTATTAGTATATGTTCTAGGTCAAAATTTGTAGATTAGCTTGCTTCATACTCTTTTCCATTGTAATGCTTGTATCACTTAATTTGACTATAAGTTAGATAATTAATACAGTAAATAATAAACGAGTCGAGCCTGAGCTTTAAAAACTGCTCATGAGCTGACGTTTACATTGCTAGACTGTTTCTGCTTGGGCCAATCCTAATATTTAAACTTAGAAACCGGTTAATGTGACATGTAGAAATTAGACAGGAAGCATATGTTGGCCTCACAATGAACTTCATATTGGTATTTCATCATAGGAATGAGTAGTAACTTGATTAGCTCTCCCTTTGGTCAAATTCTTGTTAGATATATCGTATATGTAATGCTTCATATTTTCAAATTCAAAATGTGTATAGATCCCTTGAGCTTTTTACCTCAAAATGTTTTGTATTATAAGATATTTGTTATGTACTCATGTAATGATCTCTTCCTTCTCTATAACGATTAACGAGAGACTGTTTTAAAACATCCACAACATGGAAACCATTTCATTTGACTAGTAAAGTCAAAACAGGACTCCAGTTTTTGGAAACAGAAAATATATGTTTGTATCATACTTGGATAGCTATATGCATTATACGGGCATTTCAGGTCTCATAGGGGGTGCTTAGTTAGATATCTCGACACATACTCATGAATGTTCTTGCCAGATTACTTGTTTTATGCGCGTTCTGCTTTTCAATAGCTAAAAAAGAATCATAATAGGACTTTTGAAAATTGAAATATACTCGGGACCTTTTTTCCCCTTCTTGAAAGTGTCTTTGTTTGTAAGTTTGTGTTTGTATATTAATGTAGCTGTCAAAACTTCTTCAAATAATTGATTCATTTGACTTTTGTAAGTCAAAGTGGACCATCTCTTGGAAACGAGAATGCATAAATGCGTTTCACAAAGTGTAAATATGTTATCTTATAAATATATAAACATATATTTCATACATACCGTTACAAACTAGTAAATTTTCATATGCACTCAGCCAAAACTAAAAATATCATAAATATATAGCCAACTTCAATGAACTTTTACATAATCACCAATTACCCTTTTTCGTGATATTTGTTTAAATCTTATTTTTTGTTTGGCTTTTCATTGACACCACGATAAGCAAGATGGCATTAGTTATTTGAAATTATTTGAAATTTTTTAAGCTTTAGGAAAATAATGGACAAAAAAAACTTAAGCTGAATATAGATAGTTTTGAAGTTAAAAATAGACATATCTGAAATTTTAAAGTTTGAGAAAAATAAAGATTAAATGGTCACTTATCCAATTGTTTTTGAAGAACTGGGTATATTTGATATTTAACTACTTTGCTACTTTGTACGGGTATATATGAAATTGCCCCCAACCTTATAATTTATAAAGCATACAAGCAAGAAGCAAGTTTATAGGTGTGTTCCATGGTACTTAATCTGACTTATAGAAGAAAACTTATTGGTGTTTTCTGGGGTGTAAGCCGCTGATGAGCTACTCGAGATTGGCTCGCTAAAAGCTCGAATCAAGCCGAGCCGAGTTCTAGCCTTAAATTAAGCTTGTTTATTAAATGAGACCGAGCCCGAGCTTCACTTGTCAAGCTCGAGCCGGCTCGCGAGCCTGTTGTTTATATAATTTTATTTAATATGTTAAATTTAATAATAATAATCGTAATTATTATATACATGATTATGCTAAAAATAAGTAAATAATGTATATCATTTTATACATAAAAACATTGATTAAAATATTTACAGAAAATAAGTATAAATATAAGTTAAATATTTAATAATAAATAAACGAGTTAAGTCCAGGCCGAGCTCTGGCTCGGCTTGTTTACACCGCTAGACTGTTTTTGCTTTGGGCAATGAATAGCGGGCCACTATCTATTCCCCAATCTTTAAAGTTAGAAACTGGTTAATTTTACATGTAGAAATTAGCCATGAAGCATATGCTTGCCTCACAGTTGAACTAGGAAAGGCTTCATATTGGTATTCCATTTACTAATTTCATCATAGGAATGGCTAACTTGATTTCTTGAAAGACTAGTTAGCTCTGCTTTTGCTTAGTTTCTTGTTTAATATATCTGATGCTTCATATTTTATTTTAAATTCAAATTCAAAATGTGTATCGGCCCTGTGATCATTTTAGTTTATAATGTTTTGTACTATAAGATTTTGGACTCTAGATTTGGGAAAGAGGAAGTATATATGCTTGTATCATAGTTGGATAGCTATATGCATTATATGGGTATTTGAGATCTCATATGAGGGTGATTGGTTTGATGTCTTGGATCAAACTTATGATTGTTCTTGCTAGATTTCTTGTTATGTTTTTCAATAGTTAAAGAAGAGCCATAGTAAGACTTTTGAAAGTCAACATATACCCGGGACCTTATGGTTTTTTGTGCTTGAAAGTGTGTTTGTTTATAAGTTTGTGTTTGTAGATTAATATAGTTGTCAAAACTTCCTCGGTTTTTTGTGCTTGAAAGTTGAAAGTGTGTTAGTTTCTAAGTTTGTGTTTGTAGATTAATATAGTTGTCAAAACTTCCTCGAAGAACATAACTGATCCATTTGACTTTTATAAGTCAAAGTGGAAGCATAAATGTGTTTCACAAAGTGTAAATATATAATTTTTTTAAGTTTACAAGTATTTATTGGTGAATATAACTCCATCCCTTTTTATAATGTGATAAATATAACTTTTTATTGTGTTTAAATGTATGTCAGGCTCGGATTGTTCAAGATGCAACTTCTAGATATTGTGTTTATGAATCTGATATAGCAACAGGGTTGGGTGTTGGTGCATTATTGTTCCTGCTCCTGAGCCAACTCGTTGTGATGCTTGCAACCCGTTGCCTGTGTTGTGGACGGGTTCTGAGCCCGGGTCGTTCCAGGGCATTAGCTGTCTTCTTATTCATTACATGCTGGTAAATTACATTCTTGACCATATACATTTCTAAATAGTTTGACTTTTGAGGTCAGACAATATATATTTACAAAAGTTAAATTGTACCTCCAATCTATCAAGAATAAGTCAAACTGTATCTTTGACGGGTCAAATGGGTAAAATAAATTTAAATTAGCTTAAAAGGAAAACCGGGCCAGAAGTCATCCAAAAGCTATATTATGAAAAAAAGATAATAAATTCACATTTGACATACTGATTATCTATAAAAGAAACTAAGTGTTTTGGATTGAGCCGACCCGCTTCGACCCATACAAAAAGTTGACCCTTTAGTGGCCCATTGAGTCAGAAGTCATCCAAAAATTATATTATATATGACAGAAAAAAAGATATTAAGTTTAAATCACATTTGTCACATTGACTATCTATGGAAGAAAATAAGTGTTTTGGATTGAGCGAACCCAACCCGCTTCGACACATTACGACCTGTACAAAAAGTGACATGTCTTTTTTTTGTATGGATTTTGATCAGGGTGTCATTCATCATTGCTGAGGCGTGCTTGCTTGCGGGTTCTGTCAGAAACGCGTATCACACAAAGTACAGGACCGTACTCTCGGCTAACCCGCCTTCATGCGAGACCCTGAGGAAAGGTGTGTTTGGTGCGGGGGCTGCGTTTGTGGTTTTCACGGGGATCGTTTCTGAGCTTTATTACGTGTTCTACACGAGATCAGATGAAGGTGTCATCCCTACTAGAGATACTGGCATAAGAATGGGAGCATTTAACTGAATCCTGCTCATAATGATAAACATTTGTTATATGATAAACATTTGTTTTCAACTTAGAAAGATTCAAGTGGGAATATTTGATGCTAAAAATCCTTACTTATGAGACGTGTAATAGATCGGGTTTATAATTGTTTTTCTGTTTAGTGAAGTTGAAACTTTAGAAATTTTGGCATGTGTTGTATCGTGTTGGTGATACAAGTACCGTAAAAGTAGGTCTAGAAGGCCGAGTAATCGCTACAAGGTAGGTGTCAAGACGACGTTATTCAACTCTGCCTAGTTACTAAGAATCAATCAAAAGTGGCCGACCTTAGCAAGAATAAGATCTAATCAGTTAAACTTGAGCCAATTTTAACTTAAAAAATAAAATGAAATTCGTATTATTATAAAATTAAAGAATGAATTTTAATAAGTTAATT
Source organism: Bidens hawaiensis (assembly GCF_021521415.1). Taxonomy (NCBI): domain Eukaryota; kingdom Viridiplantae; phylum Streptophyta; class Magnoliopsida; order Asterales; family Asteraceae; genus Bidens; species Bidens hawaiensis. Next base: position 19,906 of record NW_027496720.1, read on the forward strand.
TTTTTGAATAATTTAATATTTTAAAATGTATTTCTCTTATTTATATTTATTTTTATCTATCTTGTTATTAGTATTAGTAAACCTATTATATTTGTTATATATATAATATTTAAAAATTAATTTCATACAAATTTACCATGTCTGGGTAATCTTCAAATACCTCCTCAAGTACTTCAAATACACCCAACTCTTTGGTTAGCCATCTAGAATCCACCAAACAACTTTTTAGACCTTGCTTCTAACATACCCTTAACTAAAGTTTAAGGTTGCTTGCTTAAATACAAATCCAACCTTAAATACAAATCCTTATTTTGAGACAAACAAGAGGGTAATGAAAGAGAATCTTGCATCAACTCAAACCAATTGAAATAATGTATCAATGTATCATAGACCCTTGTGTCTTTCACATGCATGTCCATCAGTATTTTTCTATCTATAGTAAACCTAATCCTAGGTACTTTTGCTAGCGTTTCACTATCGCATTTTCTTGTTGAAACTTAACACATTAAATTATTGCATACACACTTTTTTTTAACGAAATTATTAACTTTCTATTTTACAGTTTCACGATCTTATCATTCCACTAAGGTGATAGTGAATGTGCACTCTAAAGCTACTTAGTATACTATTAGGGACCATGTTTTATGAGTTTTATTTTAATCATTTTCGTTATTGGTTCAGTTAAAAAAATAACTTAGTGTTTATATTTCCTACTTTTCATATTTTTTCACGCTTCCACGTCAGATTTTCAATGTTTTTACGGTTTCTTCCCTGGTTTTCCTCACATCATGGTTCCATCCCACTTCAATTCCTCGGATCATGTGGTTTTTTTCCCGGGATAAATGGAGGGGCGGTGATCCAGTCCGACTCCTCTTTTTACCCGGCTCCACTCTGTCCCCTCTAATATATAGAGTGCTGTAATTTAATATCAATTAAATTAAACAATATTAATCAATTCATTTTTGAAAAAAAAAGGTATATGAAAAATAAAAAGTAGTACATAGCATGCATAACTTTAAAACAGTGTTTAATAATTATACAAGTCACTGTACCCATCAAATCATCATTCCAAACCAGTTTTCTAAACATGAATCTCAAAAACTGACTCATACTATTCTAATTGGTGGTCTAATGATAATTTCAGTGGTCACTAAAACATTAAGATCATACCATACAAATTATACCTTAACTTTTTAATGCAATCTCCCCACAAATTAATTAGCTTTAAAGGTTGGATCCTCCCATGGTTTATTCATGTCCTCAAGAACCATACTCTCAAGATCATCTTTCCAACTCATCAAAGATATTTGAATATTGGAACTAGGGTTTGTATCAAAAGAACTCAACAGTCTTGAAAATGGATAATAATCATAATCTTGATGATCATGAAAAAATTCACTAATTCCATAAACATCCCAAGAAACCAAACCTTTTAACTCATCAATATCTATGTATGATTCCTCATCTTTCTTATCACCAGAAGCTCGTGTAAAAAACTTTGCTTTAGGTTCATGATCATATATTTCTTGATTTGTAGCGGTGGCAGTCTTGACCGGCCACCGTAGGTGCTTGTTTTTCCGGCCACCACCGACCGGGACATTGCGAAGAATGCCTCCACTTGTCCAGTGTCTCTTGCAAGCTTTGCAAAAGTATCTTGGTTGAGTTTTGTTGTAGTTGTTGTAGTAACAAAACTTTGTGTTTGTTGATTGGCATCTTGGGCATATTAAAGGGTCGGGTTGTGTTGTTTGTGGTGGTGTTCTTGAAGATCTACGGTTTCGTGAGCCATGTTGTTGTGACATGGTTATGATCACCGGTTGAATAAGTTTGCAATGGTTGATAAAGGGAGTGTGATGGGTATATATATTAACAAGTGAAAGTGAAGTTATGGTGAGGTTGATGTTGGTTGTGGGAAAGTAGATGAGGTGAAGATTTAAAGAAGAGGAAGGGAGAACACTAGTGAAATATTGCTTATTCTTAATTATTTTAACTATAGTTTTTGCTGTTTGACCATCCGAAGTGAGCGTTTTCTTACTTACAAAATGTTCGGAAACACTGTCTCGGGGACGTTTTGGGTGTGTTTTGAGCGTCCAATGTTTTGTACACAATGATGGTGGGTGAGAGTTGGCCAATAAAGGTTTTTGGCCTTTTAATTTATATTTTTGTTAATATTAGAAAAATAATAATTGTGTAATTATCTAAATGAGGTATATAGGTTTGTACCTCATCACTTTTTACAAAAAAAACTTATTACTAATTGGAACACCATGTGTCGTAAAATGAACAAAGGTTTTACCATTACATATGTTCTAGTGTTCACGTGTGATCACATGACAACAAACATTTGTCATAAATAATGTAAAAAAAATTGAAATTACTTAATCTTTTATATGGACTTATAACAATAATATAATAAAATAGTAAATAATCAGAAAATCATACTTTGAAAAAAAAAAATTTGAAATCCGAGTTTCGAAGACACTGGCCTAGTTTATCAATTTAATAAGCTTGGCTTATTGGCTAATTCAAATTAAAAAGAATTCAAATAAACTCAACCAAACGAGTTATATCTTTAATTTTGGGCCAACCTACTTCTAAAAACACTACTTAATAACCAAGTGACACTACTTTTTCGTGAATACATCGGCAAGCCTCCACACACACACATCTCCGGATTCTATACTTTTTCCATTCGTTTCTCTTGTTAAGACCACAAAGAATTCTCAAGATGTAATTCATCCTAGCTGATGACGGGGGTAGTCCAAGGAATCAATAAAATGGCTTCCACAAATTAACGCTAAAAAGGCTAAAAGCTTCGTTTCTCGCCCAAACTTATGTAAACAAGTACCCACGTGCTACAGTACGATGTCAACTCACTATTCACATCACTGTTCCCTCTAAGCAAGGGACATGCTCAGATAAAGTACTAATATTTTAATCATGGACCAATGGTACAAAGCTTCTCGCACATAAAGGTCAACTCTCTAAGCAAACTGGAGGAGAATTAGTTTGTACACTAGACAAAAGGCTTGGTCTCTTCTCCTATATAAGAATGACTTAGCCATAAACATAAGAACAACAGATCTGGGGTTAATACATACTCCTTGATCTTCTCTTCTCCCTTAAGGAATAAACACCTTGCTTATTCCTTTCTTATATCACAAACATCATAGCTTCACCAAGAGCTTCATCCAAGAACCGATTCCAAACATCACGGTTCTGGATCTTCGGTGAACTACAACAATCAACAACAAACTAGTGAACCTCCTTCTACGTTTTGCAAACGTAGAGGGACACCACGACCTGCGTTAGGTTAACCTGAACCCTTGAAGCCTGTTAGCCTAACCAGTCCATTCACTGTCATTGGTCTTATCTTTGTTGTAGCAACAAGTTGGCGCCCACCGTGGGGCTACACCGCTTACTTTATCTTAAAGACCAGTAGTGTAGCTCCATTTTCACTAAAATCACCATGTCAGAAGGTGGATCTCCCGGTGAAGTCAACCAAGTGTCAAGAACACCGACACCAAGTGCCGGCCAAGAAACTCCAGCGACGACCTCGCTTTTTTCCACCCCGGGAGGAACTTCGACGGAACCTTTGTTCCTCGAGTTTTCATATTTTCGAACTCCAACCCCTTCACGATCCGGAGTTCCTTCTCCCCATGCATGAGTCACGAACACCCCGGAGCGCGTCGACTTGACGCTGGAAGGGGTATCACGAAATTTTTTACAACTAAGGCATCTTCTTAACCAACACGTGAGCCTAGAAAGAGAAAAGGGGATAAGAATAAGGCTGGAGTATGACGATCAAGAGCCCTCACTGTCACTTGGGCGTCCACCTTTCCCTCTAACCAGCTCACGACAGGCTGCTTCTCATTCAGAAGCTGGTCCAAGTGTAACCTGCCAACCTTTAACCCGTCTCCTTACACCTATGGGAGACCAAGCCCAACGGCTTTCCCCTTGTTCACTTCACAACCCCTTGGGTACGAGACCACTCTTGACCAAATATGGCAGTCACCGGCTTCAAGTGTTCCTCCTACAGCCACTACATGGGAGCAGGCCATGTCGGTCTTGCCCTTGGCACGAAGTACTGCGATGAGCGCTCCCATGGGAACAAATCAAACAGCAGCAACTCCTGAAAGCCTTCAAGGCTTTAACCTCATGCCTCAGATGATGGCTCAAATGATGGCACACTTTCCTTGGACCCAGCTCATCAACCAAGCGTTGGGTACTCACCAAGGAACCACAAGTCATAATCCTGCTGTAAGGCTAGACGAAGATCTGGCAAAACCTTACAAGCCCGGTAACCTATCTTGTTTCTCCCAACAAATCGCCGATTATGACTTTCAAACAAAAATCAAGATGCCACCCCATATAAAAACGTATGATGGGACTGAAGATCCCGAAGATCACCTCCAGGTCTTCACTAGGGCGGCCAGAATCGAAAAATGGTCCCACGCTAAGTGTTATTTGATGTTCATTCAAACACTAGTCGGATCAGCCAGGATATGGTTCAATGACCTTCCTGCCCAAAGCGTTCGAAGCTTCGATGACCTGAGCAAAGGATTCTTGGCCAACTTTTCACAACAAAGAAGGTACGTCAAGGATGCCACAATCATTTTTCAGATAAAACAAAAAGATGACGAAAGCCTTCGAGATTTCATCGAAAGGTACAAAAGAGAAGGGTTGACATATGTGGGGACTGATGAAAAAATGAGGGTGGCAGGCTTCATGAACGCCATCACCTCCAAACACCTCACACGGGACTTTAACAAGTGCCTGCCCAAAACCCTTGAAGAAGCTCTCGAACGAGCTGAAGCTCATATCCGAGGCGAAGAGGCCGTTGATTTCAAAGAACAAATAAAAAGAGTTCCTAGTTGGCGAGGCAACAGCCCCAACCGAAAGTAAGGGAACTACAATCCCTATGACAAATATCCAAGGAGCTAAGATCAACGAAGCCCTGAAGGCCGGAACCCTCCAAGCAGGGAGAAGACTGTGAACTTCACAACCTTAACCAAAACCCCTCAAGAGATCCTTGCCACCGAAGAAGTAAAACACAACTTCCGACCTCCTCGACCCTTGCCCAAAAGCAAAAAGAATGAAAGCTCCACCCAGTTTTGTGAGTTCCATGAAGAAAAAGGTCACCACACAAACGATTGCTTTCAACTCAAGAGAAGAATTGAGGAAGCTGTCAAGTCTGGAGAATTGGCTCATTTGGTAAAAGGGGTCAAAGACAAGATGGTTGAAAGAAAAAACAAATAAGTGAATATGGTGAATATAGACCAAGGTGTTCCCCACAAACGACAATGCTTGGAGGCTTGGGAGCTTCAATGCGTCTGCTTCCCACCACCTCAAGGTGACTTACTCTCAAGCCCTCTAACGGTGGAAGCGAACGTGGGAACACTCAAAACAAACAAAGCCTACATTGACACAGGGGCGGCCAAAGAGATCATGTATGAAATATTCTTCAACCAGATGAGCAAGGAAGAGCGTTCAAGGCTTCAACCCTCCGAGTCATCTATAAAAGGTATCGTCGACGTACCCTTGAAGCCTTTAGGCCAACTAACCCTTGATGTCTGTTTTAGTGAAGGCAAGATAGAAAACCAAAACACTCACTTTTGTGGTTATCAACACACCTTCCAACTCTGATGTGATCATAGGAAGGCCAGGGCAATGTGTATTCAACATGGCTGTCTCGGTTGGTCAATGTGCTGTGAAGTTTCCCACTGACAGGGGAATTGCAACCCTTCAACCTACCCAAGAGGTTTACACGGTTGAAGGGGAAAGCTCAAAAAGCAAAGACGAAGAGCAAGGCTTGATCATTAACCCCAAGTACCCCGAACAAAAGGTACGGGTCAACACAAGCCTTTCCAAGGAAACTCTCTCACACCTTGAAAAGTTGTTGATACAATATAGCAATGTCTTTGCTTGGTGCCCGGAAGACATGACAGGCATCCCTCGAAACATTGCAGAACATGAGCTGAAAATACCTCTCGATGTCAAGCCTGTGGTCCAAAAGAAACGGAGCCTAGCTCCTGAAAGAAGCTTGGTAGCATGTCAAGAGGTTGAAAAGCTTGTACAAGCTGGGATCCTACGTGAGGTCAAGTATCAATCTTGGGTGGCTAATCCAGTCATGGTTCGAAAGCCTGACAAGTCTTGGAGGATGTGCATCGACTTCAAAGACTTAAACAAAGCATGTCCAAATGATTGCTATCCCTTACCCGAGATGGACCTCAAGGTTGACTTTTTAACCGGCCATCCCTTTAAGTGTTTTCTCGACGCTTACAAGGGTTACCATCAAATTCTCATGAAAGTAGAAGATGAAGAAAAAACTGCTTTCCACACGGACAAGGGTATTTTTTGTTATCAAAAAATGCCTTTTGGCCTACGAAATGCCGGTGCAACCTATCAACGTTTGATTGATAAAGCATTTGCCAGCCAAATCAGCAAAAACCTGGAAGCTTATGTCGATGATCTGGTAATCAAAAGCAAAACCGAGCACCAAATGCTTGATGACATACAAGAAGAAGCGCAGTTCTAACCATCAAACGAGACCAAGTTTAGGTACCCGTTTATTTCTTTAGTAAAACGCTAAAACTGGCAGAGATCAAATATCCTCCTTTGGAAAAACTTGCTCTGGCCTTAATTCAAACGGCCAGAAGGCTTCGAAGGTACTTTCAAGCACACCCTATACAAGTAGTCACTGCCCCAACCCATCAAGAGTGTGCTTGCAAAACCAGAAAATTCAGGCCGATTGGACAAATAGGCTGTGGAACTAGGTGAACATAGCATCAACTATGTCCCAAGAAAAGCTATCAAAGCCCAAGTCTTGGCGGACTTCATTGTAGAAATTCCAAAGCAAGTCATTCCTGAAATACATACAACTGCCACTGAATCTTCTGACCCTGAAGCTTGGAAGCTTTTTACTGATGGAGCTTCTAGCATCAAAGGGTCAGGAGCTGGGCTCATTTTAATCAACCCTGAAGGGTTAGAATTTACATATGCTCTTCGACTTGAATTTCAGACCACCAACAACGAAGCTGAATACGAAGCATTGATCGCTGGTCTGAAGATTGCCAAAGAGATGAAGATCCAAAAGCTACAAGTCTTCACAGACTCGTCGCTTGTTTCAAGTCAAGTCAATGATAGCTATGTAGCCAAAGAGCCCAACATGAAAAAGTACCGTCGAAAGGCAAAAGGGTTGATGACCACGTTTCAAGAGTGCACCATCAAACAAGTTCCAAGATCACAAAACAAAAGAGCCGATGCCCTGAGCAAACTAACATCCCTCACATTTGCACATCTCACCAAGAAAGTATTGGTGGAAGTGTTGAAAACTCCTTCAATTCAAGAATTGGAGGTTCAAGATGTCATCACTGAAGAAGGTCCCAATTGGATGACTCCCATAGAAAAGTTCCTCAAAAATGGTGAGTTACCTCTGGACCAGACAGAGGCTAGAAGGGTTTGAATAAAGTCTAGACAGCATGTGTTGCAAGGAGAAACCCTTTATAAAAAGGCCTACCTTGCACCACTGCTGAGATGTGTGGGCCCTGAACAAAGTCAATATCTGATCAAAGAGGTTCACGAGGGGATATGTGGAGCTCATTTTGGGCCAAGAACGGTGGTTGCAAAATTGTTAAACCTTGGATACTTAGGCCCACAATGCACCGAAATGCAACCGAACAACTCAAGAAGTGTGAATCTTGTCAGATTCATGCACCTCTCCCAAAAAGACCCAAGCACGATCTAGTCCCCATCTACTCGGCTTGGCCGTTCAACAAATGGGGAATGGACATCGTTGGTCCATTCCCACCGGCCAAAGGTGGGGTAAAATTTTTGCTAGTAGCCGTCGACTCCTTTACCAAGTGGCCTGAAGTCAAACCACTTGCAAAGATAACGGGCAAACAAGTCATTGACTTTGTGTGGGAAAGCATCATCTGCTGCTACGGGTTGCCCGGAGTGTTGGTCACGGATAACGGGAAACAATTTGTTGAGAAGCCTTTTAGCACATGGTGCAAAGAATTCAGAATCACTCAAGTATTCAGCTCAGTCGCATACCCACAATCCAACGGCCAAGTTGAAAGAACAAACAGAACCATCGTGGAAGGAATCAAAACAAGGCTGGGAAGGCATAACAACAATTGGCTTGAAGAACTCCCAAATGTTCTATGGGCGATAAGAACAACTGAGAAGATGAGCCACAAACGAACGCCTTACAGCCTAGTGTTCGGATCAGAAGCCGTAATCCAAGCCGAAGTCGAAGTTGTGACTCAAAGAACACTCAACATGGACCTCGAATCAAACAACAATGAGACCATGTTGAATTTGCAACTCCTCGAAGAAATTCGTGATCAAGCCGCAATACAAAAGGCTAAGTACAAGCAAAAAATGGAAGCTTATTACAATGCAAGAGTGAAACATGAACGTTTCAAGCCTGGAGACCTTGTACTCCGAAACAACGAGACCAACAAGAAAGAAAATCAAGGAAAACTTGGCCCAAAGTAGGAAGGACCATACACAATCCTCGAAGCTCACAAGGGTGGATCCTACAAGCTGGCCGACACAGAAGGCAAAAAGCTTCCAAGACACAGGAACGGCAAAACCCTTAAAAGGTTCCATGCCTAGTCAAAATCTAAAAATGTATTTCACGAGATGTATAATTCCCCTTTTTGTGAACAACAACCTCTTGAATGAATGATAAACTTTATGTGATAACTTGTCTTTACTATCCTATAATCAGGTTGAGAACCTAGCAAGAAACTCCATGGCAAGGGCCATGTAAGGGGATGAGCTCCCAGGCCACATCGCTCAATAGGTTCAAGGGTTAGATGGACCTATATAAGGGGTGAGTTCCTATATCAATCCAACTCCATGAGACTTAGAAAATTTTTTCAACTAAAACTTGTCTCATAGACAGGTCTGAACAGCCTACACCAATTCGTTCCTTAAGCTTTGAAAAAGTTTACGAAACAAAAACATACACTAAGTAGTGATACAAAGGATAACCAACATGTGCTTTTTACCTAATGAAGCCTTGAAGCTAAAGTGACTACAGCACTAAAACTTCTTAAGGAAAGTTAGCTAAAACACATCAAACTAACAAGACAAGCAACCAAAACACAAATACATAGAACTTCACAGTTCATAAACAAGGCCATTCCAAGGCCATAACTAACAACATTCATAACAAGCAAATTAAGGCTAAACTAGGAAATCATAAAGATTCCCATAAAAGTGTTTAAAACGGCCAACAAGGCCAACGACAACCATAAGGCAGAAACTTTAAGAGTTTCATGCCAAACCTACATTGTTCAAAGTACATAACATTGTTTAAAAGTGCTAAGAAAGCTACAAATCAAGTTTTTAAACATCAGAAACAGACTTTGAAGTACTAGCCTTACCACCCTTGGCTTTCTTGGATTTCTTCACTTCCGGGCCAACATCAGCAACAGCCGAGCCTTCGAGGCTTGCCACATGAGATCCGTCGCTACCCCCAGATAAAGTTTCTTCACTATCACCAGAACGGGAGCGCTTCTTCGACAATGAATCAAGCACTTCTTTAACAACTTTCTCATCAAGGCCGGATGGTTTCAAGCCCTGCAAAAAGGAAAGAGGCTTACCAAAGCATGACGAAACTTCACCCACATAAGGGTAAGTGAGCCTTTCCATTGCACGAACTGAATTAGAGAAGAGCTTGTAAGCTTCACGGTTGAACAAGGGCGATTACTCCATAGGATGGCCGGCTTCGTGATGTTTGAAGCCTGAAACAAAGCCCAAATGCTTCCCATGGCCCAACAACTTAGTGTAAACATCGCCCAGCACCGAGTTAAACTCATTGGAATGAAGCAAGTAAGTTACAACCTGATGAAACCCGTGCTCAATTAGCCACTTGTTGTCGTTAGAGGTCTGGGTGACCGAAGCCTTCAAGCCTTCTTTCTCCATCTCAAAGGCTTTCCTCTGCACCTCAAAGGCTTCATGGTCAGCATCCAACTTAGCCCTGTCAGCTTCCATAGCTTTCTTCAACCCTGCTAACTCAATCTCATGGCCACGGGACAACTCATCAATCTTCTTAACATAACCCTCCTCTTTCTTCGAAAAGCCGTCAATCTCTTTCTTCATCTCCATCATGGAAGCTTTCATTCCCTCCTTCTTCTTGGAAAAATCCTCATACTCTTGCATCCCCTTTCTAAAACGAGTCACACCCTCTGCCAAAAGGGCAGAAAGGTTGCAAGAATTCAAGATCAACCTTGACAGCATGGAATCACCTTCCATACCAGAAATAGTTTCACGAACACCAGGAGGAGCAAAATTAGCTAACACATCAGTACAAACTTCCGGATCCTTGAAGCTATCACCAACCTTCACATTCCACTCCGGCACATAAACTGCATTCCCATCCAACCCTTGAACCATCGACATCACAACCTTCTTGCCAGTCGACTTATTTTTCTTAGAAACAACCAAACCCTGCTCTTTTTCCACTTCCACGCTCGTACCTTGATCTTCGACAACCAGAACATCGTCACTAACATCAACCGGTTCATGAGAAGACGATTGGCCAGAAGACTTCAACAAACGCCGTGTAGAACGACGAGTGGAAGCCTTAGGACCAGCAACCTTAGTAAACCCTTTAACATTCGGAACGCCCACATACTCAGCATATTCAAACCGACCCTCTTTCCCTCGAACCACCGAATCCTCCCCAACAACAGCCGCAACATCAGTAACCCAACATCAGAGGTATCATGGCTTTTTAAGAAATCCAAAGCCGACATAACTACAAAACGCAAAGAAAACTTATTAGCAAACATATCAACAAAATAAAGCAAATACGGGACAAACAAATGCATACCCTTATTATCCCTTATAAGCACGGGATCCCGATTAGGCTTATCCCACAATTTTCTTATTCCTAATAGCACAAGAAGATGTTCGGGAAGAGGACGAAGACGCGATGGACATTTTCTAATCGATTTCAAAAAGGCTTCATTCAACTCCGATTCGGCCGGCTCCGGTTCGTTCAGAACAGCCTCGGGTTGTCTCCAAACGGGTTTAAATGGAAGGATGGAGTCAGAAACAAACAAAAACGGTCCTTCCAAGAACCAAGGGTTGTAACCATCGAAGAAACCAAACATGTGTCAACTTGAGTGTGTTCGAAAGTGTACCAATCGCCGTTTTTCGCTAAGCGAAAGAAACGGCGAAAACTCAACAATGACGGGTCATAACCTAGGGCTCTACATAAAACCTCAAAATGTAAAACTCTAGCAAGCCCTAAGGGATGAATCTGACCGAACGACACAAGGTAATACTCCAATACATTCAAAACAAAGATTGAAAACGGATGCCTGAGATTCAAAAATTCAAAATGCCGGCAATAAAGGGCAATGAAACACGCCGGACAACGGTCGATCGACGAATCAACCTACGGAGCAATCGGTTTATACTTTAAACCTATGCCCCATTCAACACAAAACGATTCGACCTCTTCCTGGGTTAATCGGGAAAAACTGACCGACAAGTCTTTCTTAGCAACCATAATTTTGAAAGGAAGAAGAAATATCAAAACTAACCTGGTGAAAGGATTGAAAATTGAATCTGTTTGAGAGTATTGTGGAAGCTTTAAAGAAAACTAAAGGAAATGAGTAGTTATCCCTATTGATAACTATTAATAAAAAGCAGTTATTGGGAATCGCAACCTGTAGTTACCATCACATCAATGTCTTGTCAAAATTTCAAAAAATAGCCAAAACTGAACAAAGCCTCGAAGCCTTTAAGCAATAAACAAAATGTGTGCAAAAGTCAGAAGCCCTTGAGCTTACCTCTCAAATACCTCTGACTTGGGAGGCTGGTGACGGGGGTAGCCCAATGAATCAATAAAATGGCTTCCACACATTAACGCTAAAAATGTTAAAAGGTTAAAAGCTTCATTTCCTGCCCAAACTTATGTAAACAAGTACCCAGGTGCTACAGTACGATGTCAACTCACTATTCACATCACTGTTCCCTCTGAGCAAGGGACATGCTCAGATAAAGTACTATTATTTTAATCATGGACCAATGGTCCAAAGCTTCCCGCCCATAAAGGTCAACTCTCTATGCAATCTGAAGGGGAATTAGTTTGTACACTAGACAAAAGGCTTGGTCTCTTCTCCTATATAAGAATGACTTAGCCATAAACATAAGAACAACAGATCTGGGGTTAATACATACTCCTTGATCTTCTCTTCTCCCTTGAGGAATGTATCTTGCTTATTCCTTTCTTACTTCACAAACATCATAGCTTCACCAAGAGCTTCATCCAAGAACCGATTCCAAACATCACGGTTCTGGATCTTCGGTGAACTACAACAATCAACAACAAACCAGTGAACCTCATTCTACGTTTTGCAAACGTAAATGGACACCACGACCTGCGTTAGGTTAACCTGAACCCTTGAAGCCTGTTAGCCTAACCAGTCCATTCACTATCATTGGTCTTATATTTGTTGTAGCAACACTAGCTAATACCATTTTAAATTATTTTGGGATCCTTTGTACTTATGAACCTAAATACTAAATAGTAGTGTACTAGTGTCATGCTCATAGTGATATATATTATATTTAACTCCTATCTTCTCGGTTATAACTTATAAAAACCATTATAAAACTTCTTTAAGGTGGTATAAACTACAAACACTATATATAGACGTTCATATACTTCTTAATAGAAGTTACACTCCAAGAGTGTACTTTTTTGCGGTGACAAATATATATGTTGTAATAATGAACGGCTATTGTGTGTGTATATATCGTTGTAGATAATTGCGGTGACAAATATAGATAATTGTGTGTATATCATTGTAGGTGTTAATGTTTACAATGTTATTTGGGTTTGGCATAGTCATTTCCAATGTGTTGTGGTAGGGAGTTTGAGTTTCTCAATAGAGACCTAAGTTCAATTCCCACTTACGACACTTTGGGGGACATGAGTGGCTCAATAAAGGAAAACCGGGATCTTTGTGATCTCCAGTTCAATCCTGAGGGCATCAAGGTTTTACTACCAGTGGGTCTTCGGGCGGGTGAGTTTTTCCCCGGAACTGGAGATAACTTGGAGGCGGTTAAGGGCTCCGTACGCTGGGTTAAGCCATTCAGCGGTGACCTTTAACCATCGGGTCACCCTGTACGGAGTACACAGACATTCTATGTTTGTTGGCGTTCGAAAAAAATAATAATTGGGTTTTGGCATATTTATACCATATGAAATACGTGAATATGTCTACTTGTCTTTTATATGCACTCGTATAAATTCAAGTAGTTTGTACAAGGTGACTTGCTTTCTAAAAAGCATTGCAACTTTAGTTTGGATAGTACGTAATCGGTATACTAAGGCATTTCTTAGTTTCACCATAACAACTATGTCATATCATCAACTTTGAAGAGAGACTACTAAAATCATCATTTTAAGAATATTTCATCATTAAAAAAATGAATGTATATATTCATCCACGTACTTCGAACTTATTTCTTAACAAACAATACCTCAATTAATTCAATACTACCAAACTTGTGTACATGAGTTAACCCCATTACTAGTAAAAGTGTTTTCGATACCTATTGATCCGATTTAATTTGTTTTTCAAAACCTTAATAAAATAAGTGTAAATGACAACTTTCTTTTGTACAAGTATATGAACCTTTATACCATATAGGTTAAAAAGGATGTTTAAAACGATACAAACATCATCAAAATTGGTAAGTGGTAAAGAGAGAATTGAGACCATTGATAGTGCTTTCTGCGTCATTTGGCTTCTTAAGGTATGAGTATGACCTAAAAACACTTCATTCCCATTCTACCCCTATATATATATATATATATATATATATATATATATATATAGTTACATAATGATATATTCTCCCTACAAATCTTTTTAACTGGGTCATCATGTTTTGGCTTTTGAAAGTCTATTAAATCGATTCGTTGGTGTATGTTGCATGGTGTCTATTCATTATAAATTCATGACAAAAATAAATAAGGATATATACAATATTATTATAACCTAAGTTACATATTATTGAAGAAATCTAACATCTAGTCACATCTAATAAGTCAGAAAATTAGATTTAAAAAGATTGTCTCCTTGCGCCAATTGTGAGAGCTTCATATCTGAAGAAGAGGTGACAGATGGCAGACCGGCATCCCAACAATGGTGGTTTGCAAGGGTCATGCGGTAGCGACTGGCAAGATTCAAGGCGGAGTTGAGAGGGAGGCGGCGGTGAAAAATGATGACACAATTTGTTCCCTTTTCCCTTCAAGACTTTCAAACTTTAGTATGCAATGGTTTTTTTTAATGTCTTATAAATGCTAATCTGTAATGAGTTCCTTAATGGACTATTAAGTATAAAATCTTGGTGTTAGAACTTTTAAATAAAAAATTTTCAAGAAATATAATAGTTCTAGGATTTTCTTAATGCATTCTTTTTTTAACTTTGATCAATTAAACTTGTAAATTTTACTATACTAGAATCTATGGATTCCATCATTTCAAGCTAGTTTTCTCTCGTCCTTTGTATTTTATATTCCTTTTACCTTTATCATGGACATGGATGTCAACCAACTTTTCAACCTTATAGTCAAGGTTGCATATCAAACTATTGATGAATATAAATTATAATTGTGAATGATCACGAACCCTAAACTATTAAACTAATTATTTGATTGCATTTGGTTTCGTTTGTGCAAAATCCAACTAGAAAGATGCCGAAAATATGTAAAAAGACAAATGTTTTAGGTACATTCTACATTAAGCAATTGTTTTTATAGACGATACAATTATATTTTTTGTCATTTCATAACCTTAGGGTGGTGGCAATACTTGTACCGAACATGTTGAACTTCATTCTCGGTACAGAACATGTCGGGATGGTTTTCACCTTGGTACCTCTTCTATAACACGGAAAAATTCCATCCTGATGGCTTCCTTTTCTTTTTGGTTCTTCCATAGCAGGGTATTGAAGTCACAATTCCATCCAGCAGGTGTGTTTTTTTCCGGTACCGACCACCACATAGTGGTGTTTCCATCAGTGTTGATCGGTACCGGCTTTCATCTTTCACCCATTGTTACCACCCTTACAGAGCATTTCCAGGCCGAATGTAATATATGTAAATATTAAGTTTATTCTTGAGAGGTTACAACAAAAATTTAATAGAATCAGCGATAAAATATAAAGTATAAAATCTATATACCTTATTCTTTTTATTAATAAATTTAAAACTATAAAAAGACAAAATAATAATTATAACATTAAGAAAGTAGGAGAAGGGGATATGAAAATGAAAGAGAATAGGGAATGGCCGGTTTGTCTTGTTACAAACTTAAATCAAATAAGGGTACTAGTGTACCACCCCTCATTTTCTCCATACCATTATACCACTACGCATGGTAGGGATGAGCAAACTTGTTCTTGGTATCAAAATCGGTACTGATTTAGTACGGGACCAGTAATTCTCGAAATTTGACTTTCAATACCGGTACCGCCGTACCGGTACCAAAAATTGATGATTTCGGTATCGATATTTTTGGTACACGTATTGCTCTGACGCTCGATATCGGTATGGTATCGTGCTCATCCCTAACGCATGGTCTAATCATACATCCGTTTTTATAAATAAAAAAAGTACTAAAGTAAACATTAGTAAAATATTTAAAATATTTTGGTGACGGAAATCTGAAAGTCTGTAATGTAAATAAAAACAAATGTTTATTAAAGGGTATATAAGTTATGGAATAAAAGTTTAGAGTAAAGTGTCAAAATCGTTCATGAGGCTTGGTCAATATTATGAACGATTTTGACACTTTACTCAAAAATTTAAAAAAGAAAGATGGATATATTTATTTAAGAAATGATTATAATAAATATCATAAATATATATTTAAACGAAACGTTTAAAAACTTTTTGATTGTTTCTCAACTACTCTCAAGCCACCATATTGGTTTATTTGTAAATAGAGATTTCTTATGCATTTTACTTAAATTCACGGGTATGAGTCTCACAAAACCAAACCCAGATAGCCTTTAATGAGTTATACCATCTCATTAAATTAATAATTAATCTTCCCAAATATTTGATGTGAAAATCCTATAAAATAAGGATATACTAAAAATAAAAATTCATATCCGAATTAAAAAAAGTACAATTAAGAAACAATTCTACAGTAAAAAACTAAACCACTCACGCGTCTTACCAAACCCATATAACTTTTAAACGAGTTATAACATCTCATTGATTTGTGAAACTCTTTCATCATCAAACCCTTACTATATTATTAACTTTATTACAATAAATAAAACTAAATTCCATACAGAGGATAAAAACTAGTACTCACTCCGTTCCATTAAAAATGTCCATATTTCCTTGTTTATTTATCCAATTACAAATGTCCACTTTCAAAATTTACTAGCCAATTTCCAAGTTTACCCTTAAACACACACAACTAACATTAATAAACAATATTTATGGACCTAATTTCTAAGAACATTATTATCATTTGATAAAAAAAAACAATAGTTTAATCTAACTTAAACTTTATGTTTTTCAAAGACACTTTAATCGAAAAGAAAATATTAATAAATATAGATAAAGTATATAAACAATTTTCTGTTTGTTTTATTGACCGTAGAAAATTAATAAATATATGTACTTTGACCATTAAAAAGAACGTTTTCTACCGGGTCTTCACATGGACAAACGTTTTAATGGTATGATTGTACTTGTCACCCACTTTTTATTTCATTCACCTTTGTAGAAATCAGTAAACCACTTGGTCATCAAATTGTGTGTATTCTACAAAACTTTTATGTTAGGCCATGTGTGATGGATGGGCTATAAAATGAGATGATTTGCGTCATGTGACGTTCAATCAGTAAATTGTGAGTTTTTATTTTAAGAGTGTAATGGTGTTATAGCCATCTATATACAGTGGCAGATCCAGAAAATTTTTCAATGGGGTCGGAAGTGTTTTGGGCAGGTAACTAATTATATATAAAAAAAATCGTTCCGTTTCGTCTATTCGGGTCGGGTCAAATCGGTGTGTATAATTATTTTTTGTTCGCTTTAGCCAACTGAAACGGGTCAGGTCATATAAAAAGTAATAAAGTACATATAACCAAACAAAAAATTGCATAACTAAAATACGGTTTTTATTTCTTGAAATATAACATATAACAAGAACATCATCTACTTTGATATTGACGGAACAAATTTTTATGATCAAAGATTAGTTAGTCACAATGTAATTCCTACTTTATAAATTACTATAGTGAGAAACTTCTTATATTTTTTAAAGTTTGCCCAAATAACATTATATATACATATATGTTAGTTTGTAGTTAGCCGCAATAGCTACTCACCACAATGATTTCTCATATTAAGCCTATGCCAAACAGTTGCAACAAAAAAAAAAACACTTTTAATAAATTAACTTTGTATTGTATGCTTCTTGGCCCATGAAGTAAATTAAAAAAGCCCATGTAATTAAATAGTAGTTAGGGCATCCCCAGACCCTCGTCCCACTGTGTCTATTATTTCTTCTTATCATCCAAACAGCACCAGTACATGTAACCATCGCTGCACATGTGGAGAAAAGTTTTACATTCATGCTACCTTCTTCTATTAATCTTCATTCATTGGATTTCAAAATTCTACAGGGGTCGGTATAAAATTTTCACAGGGGTCGGTATCAAATTTATCACACGATAATAATACTAATTATTTTTTTTTTCACAGGGACGGCCGACACCCCTACTATATGAGTAGGTCCGCCCCTGACGGAACATCATCTAATTTTGGTCTTAAGCGTTGTATAAGCGTTTTGTGATTGTGTTAATTTGATTGTTGTCTTAAGCGTTTTGTGATACTTGAATCATTTGCGCCTATGCAATTAATCTGAATGTACTCTTAAGCATTTAATAAGCGTTGTATCATCTGCACCTATGCAATTAATCTGAATGTAGTGTTAAGCATTTAATAAGCGTTTTATGTGTGTTTCAGTTAAAGGTAACAAGCCAGATATAAAAAGAATGATGTTAAATGAAAGATTGTTGATTAGAATACTAAACAAGCTGATGCCGGAGTGAAAAAGGTTAAAACAAAACATGTTGAAGCAAACTCTGATTCAGACTTTGAAGTTCCAATCAACAAGCTATTAACAAAGCGGAAAGATGTAGAAGAGAGTACCTCTTACTCGGACTTTCAACAACCAAAGAAGAAAGTTGTTAAAGAAAAGAAGCCAGCTGAGAAGATACAAAGGAAACCTTTTGTTGAATTTATAAACAAAAAGTTGCGAGTGAGTCTGCACAATTTAATATTGTTGATGCAGTGAATGCGATGAATTCTGAACAAAAAGCTTGTTTGGAAGCAATGGGTTTTAGGTCAATGTTAAGACTACTAGTAAACCAAACTCCATCAATGTTGGGACATTGGTTAGTGATGAACTATGATCAACTTTTTAATGAATTGAACATTGGCAGTCATGTTATTATGATAACACCAAAAAAGGTTAATAAAGTGTTGGGGATATCAATGGGTAAAATACCAGTTTTAGACAAGAGTAGACAAAGATTGGGGGATGACGCAAGTACAGATCTGTTCAAAAATCAATTATCGGTTGCAAGAATAAGTATAAAACATGTGAGAGAGAAATTGACTTAAGATCAAGGAGTTGGTGACTTGTTTAATATTAATTTTCTTATGTTGTTCAACACATGTATTGGATTTATTACAAAATCAACAACAATCAATCAACGATTCAACACCGCAATCGAGACACTCTTAGATATTCCAAATATGGACTGGTGCAACTATGTGATTGAAAACCTGAAGATGACAAAGGAAGACTAGAAGGATATCAAAGATTAATACAACAGTCCCATCACCTTGTGATGTTTTACACACATGAGTACTAGAAAAGATATGGTCCATTTGGGGCTCCCGTCACAACACCTGCAATCAACTACATAACAACAACAACTCTCAATAAGATGGATAGATACTTATATAATAATGGACCTGCTTTAGAAGATGGTGTTGAAAATGATGAACATGAGGAATACGTTGTTGCGGATGAGAATATTGAAACGGTTGGTGTGGCTGCTGATGTTGGAACTGCAAACAAAGGAATGGATGAGACTGCAACTAATGCTACTAATATAATGCTAAATATATATGTTTCCCTTGTATATTTTATTTAATATTTAATTAGTTTGTGTTCGTTTTTAGTCAAGATTTGTATACTACTAAGATTATTATGTTTTGTAGGTTCCGGGAGTTGATCATGATCAAAAAGGGCGAAAAACGAGTCGAAACGTGCCAAAACGAGAAGCCGGAACGCGTTAGAAAGGAAGTGGAAGGAGAACCAGTCAGACCAGGCCGGTCGAACCGGCCCCCTACTCTCATGCGCTGCGCCGCGCAACCATGCGGGTACACCATGGCCGCGTGGCGCCTAGACCCTATATTTCTAGACAGTTTTCGTTTTTTGTTTAATGTTGGGCCCTGTTTCAGTATATAAACACCCCTAACCTTAACATGAAGAATACCCTATAGTCACCAGACGAATTTTGAGTTTACGAGAGCTATTATTCAAGATTCTTGGCGGTTTTGAAGGCAATAGAGCATCTGGTGAATAGTTAGACATTCAAGAGTAAAGATTACGGTTTTATCACCTTTGATTTCCGTTCTTTTTTATTTCACCATGATTTTCTTATTTTATTACTTTGTTTGATTTTGATTACATGATGCTAGGCTAAACTTTATAAACTACCTAGGTTGTGATGAACCTTTGTTTGGTTTGATTTTGATTGAGATTCTTTTCGTTATGGATTTTATGTTTTAAGTAAAATGTTGAGTTTAATTTAATTTATGCGTATGATTACTTGGTTTTATTTGCTTAGGTTTATTGTTTCACATTACCCTTGTTGATTATTTCATAAGATAGGGTTTTGTTAGGTCATTTACTGTGTGTTTTTTACTAGTTTGTGATTGAATTCGAATAAGATCATAGAAACAATAAAACTAATCAAATAAATAAAAGTGAGATGCTAGCCTAGAAAGCTGTAGGGTGATAGGTTATTTATAGATCTTTGTTGATCAAGATTGCTAGATTTAGTTTTTTGTAAGGAGTCCGTCTAAGTTTGATTGACAGCTTAGTCTATTAAGTCAATTGAGTCTGCTTAGCTATCTTTTATTTCCGCGTTGTAAGATAGGATTTCACCATAAATATACTTAAACATAAACAATTAAATAACCGTAAGGAAGTTTAATACATATAACTTGTGTGTCTTAAAACTTGTTAGAAACTTATATGTGTCTTCCTGAAGGGTTAAAGGTCATGTTCAGGTTTTCTTTCAAGGGTTAGCTTACGATCCCAGTTTCATAACTTAATTTTCCTAATTAATTGATAGCCATAACTTAGGGGATTATAACCTAGGTAGTTACTTTCATTATCTGACTTAATCTAAGTTATTTATTATTTTATTCATATTTTAATTAATTAGGGTTTTAAGTTTATTAATATAATAATCATTTAGGGTTAAGTAATAATTATAGTTTATTGTTATTTAATTAATTAGGGTTTAATTTTAGTTTAATATTATTTAGTTTAAAAACCCCCCTTAAACAATATTAATAAATAGTCGTGTCATTTAGTCGAGTCTAATTTGCTAGTTATGTAATTTAAAGAGTCTCGTAGGTTCGATATCCGGACTTACTTAGTTGTACTGGAGTAGACCAATACACTTGTCGGTTAGTAGTTTAAGAGTCTAGAGTATTATTTAGTGTCTAGCTTAGCATAATTTTAGTTAATAATTTTATAACTACTTTTAGCACATCAGCTGCTGATGTTGGAAATGCTGCTGGTAAAGTTGGTGTTGAAGCTGCTGGGGAGACTGCATCTACTGGTGAGACTACAAATTATGAAAACTGTGCAGAGAAGATAATTCCTGAGGCTGCTGCTGCTAGTACAGTTGGTGTTGCAGTTGCTGATAAACTTGCAGATAAAGAGTAATCTGCAAACAAAGTAATGAGTGAGTCAGCTGCTGGTGAGAAAGTAATGCATCAGGCTGATGCAAATGCTGAGAACCAAAAACATGGTAAGAAAACTTGTTATTTTCATCTAAAACTCTCCCAAATTTATTTCATCTAATGCTACATTTATAACAAACATTAATATATGATCAAACAGATGGGCTAAGTGAAACAAAAACAGATAATGCCGATCACACTGCCAAAGAAAAATTTGAGGATGATGATGATACGTATTCACATTTGATTTTGCAAATGCCATTGGGAATACACACACAAGAGCTAGTCAACTTTTATATAACCCCACTACTGTTGTCTGGGATATCTGCTTACCTACCACCAAAAGAAACAAAGGAAGAGAATGTGAGACATTTAATTAATAAAATATCTTAAATTAATTAATAACTATATTTTCATTTTATAGTCTTGGAATAAGACAGTAAATAAAAAGTTAAAGAAATTCAATAAACTTTGCTCAGAAATCAATGAATTGGTCCATGAAGGAAAGAACAAATATCCATCAAATCACAATATCTTTGCTAGGTGTTGTGAATAGGAAAACAGATTCAACAATAATGTGGTTCCCAAAACACAAGAATGTGAGACTATGAAAAACAACCCATTCTTTAATTTAGTTGAGAAAAAAATCTAATTCTCTTTCAATTTTCAACCATGTGCACTTCCTAAATAATATATATATCTTTGAAAGTTCCCACTTCTTATACAGCTACCGCAATTGATTCAGTTCATTCAGATGCTGTCATTGGTGATGCAGTGGTTGGTTCAGACGTTGTCATTGGTGATGCAGTGGTTGGTGAAAAAGTATTTGTGCTATTATAATTATAGTTACACTAAAAACGCTCATATTATTTTTTTTTAATTTTTACTCACAGAGGCGCCTATAATTTATAACCTAGCTGAAGAAAATAAAGAATTTGGTGCAACTGTTGATGATGCTGTGGTTGGTGGCGCAGTAGTTGATGATGAAGTTGTTACTATAGGGGTTAAGGGGGCCAAAAAGGTATATAAATATAGTAAAAACTTCTTTTTTTTACACCTTAAAAGCTCAACAAATGCTAGTATTATTATTTAAAATTTTATATGACAAAGAATTTGGTAATGCAGCTGAAGAAACCAAAGAATATGGTGCTACTTATGATGATGACATTATAGTAATAGATATCGAAGGGAATAATAAACTTGATGCAGTTGTTTCTTCAGTGGTTGAGTGAGCTAAGGAAGGTATTTAGTTATAGTTAAATTTCTTTTCATACACCTTGAACACTCATCAAACGCTCCAGTGTGTAGTGAAATTACTAAAGAACCTCAAGGTAGCAAATGTTTTTTACATTTTCATGTATGACGCTTATTAAACGCTCATATGTATTGCTTTGCGAATTCTGCAGCTACATCTGTAGGTCCCCCCCTCGGGGGCGTCGCCGATCGATACGAGATCCGCACGAGGTCTAGGAGTGCGGAATCCTCCTAGACTCGTTTATTGGTGTAAAGATGAAGAACACAAACACGTACACGAACAAATACAAGAATGGGATAAACAAATCTGCAGATTCTTTATAATAATAATTAAGCAAGCACGTTACATACCGTAACATAAACAGAAACACGTCCGACCCGAGGTGAGCTCTACCTCGGGTCGTCCCTAACGACACTCTCTCTCTGTTTGTTCTCTCTCGACACTCAAACTGTAACACACAACTCTCTGAATTACTGGATTCTTAAAACTAAACAAGACACACGCATATATATATATAAACTTCAGTAGGCGTCAGTAGGCGAAGTTGTTCATAACTTCGCCTATGGCGAAGTTGTGATAACTTCGCCTAAGGTGAAGTTGTCCTAACTTCGCCGTTGGCGAAGTTGTTCTAACTTCGCCTAAGGCGAAGTTGTTCTAACTTCACCTATGGCGTCTCCGCTGGTCTGAATTGCATAGCGACGGTCACAAAATGCACCAACAGTCTCCCCTTTGACCGTTGCTCTCAATTCTAACAAACACGAAAGATCATCTGTTACAAAACATGCACCAACAACATCACTTGGTGATGATATGATGCATGTTAATACAAATGCTCAGGGGTGTGGTGCAGTTATTGGTGAAGAAAAAGGAAGTGAAATCAGAGATGATGTTGATCATATGAAAATTGATGGAACTTTTGAAAAAATCAGAGGTAAAACACACAAAAGACCAAAAACCAGTTTCTAGAACAAATCATGTATAAAGAATTAGTAAACTGATACAATGACTTGTCCTTTTTGTTTTACAGTTAGTAAACTTGAAGAGAGGGAATTAAAAGTTGACACAGGTTTGCCTCCAAGTAAAATTTCGTAACACCGACATCAACCTCAAAGATGATACCCAAAATTACATCTCTTATTTTGTTATTACAAGAAAATGAAAACAAAGGTTTTGTGAAAGAAGAAAGAAATAGAAGGTTAGCTTCTTCTTTAAAATGGTCATATCTTTTAAGAGAGGTTGACAAACGCACCAATGTGACAGAAGATGAAAAAATAATTTCAGAGTATATATATTTTTTTGTCTTGAAGACATATGGGAGGAGGTTTTCAAGTCTGGTTACACAGAATCATTTAAGGTGATTTTTGAGAGTTTCTGTCCTGGTTTGTATTTAACAACAAATGCAATGGATGTATTCAGTGAATTGATGAATTATGAAGAAAAGAAAAAATCTGCAGCATTACCATTCAAGTTCTTCGCTACAAGCAGTGTGCTGGTATGAATTAATCTACCTATTGACTTTAAACACTTATAAAACGATCATTAAATGCTTCAACATCTACATTAAATTCTTATGCAGACAAGTGCCCTCTATAATGCAGCAGGTGGTTACATAGACAAAGAAAGACTCGATGTGTTTACGAACAACATTGAAAAAGAGATGATAAAGTCTGAAATCAAATCATTTAAGGAAGTTGCTATATTCCTCGTGCCAATTCTACAAAAGGATCAGTTCTATATGGTTGCTTTCAATCTTCAAACATGAGTGATAAAGTTACTTGACAACAGTGAAAATCAGGAAATACCAGAAGATAAAAAGTTTAAAAAGTTAGAAGACAAAGAAAAAGCGATCAAAAAACTTTTTTAAGAAAGATACAATAAGAATCCTGAAATCCTGGTAAACGCTCAACAAACTCTGAACAATATACAACTCCCATATCTATTATAAAATTTGTGATATACTTAAACGCTTTTAATTTTTTTTTAGAGAAACATCCTTTTCATGTATCTTAAGAGAATCAATCACCCTATTGTTGATCGAATCCAAAAAGATACAATCAATAGATTAAGGAATAGATTAAGGATGGCATGGAGAACAACCGAAAATGGAATAGATTGTGGTGTTTTTGCTATGAGACACATGGAGACATATGATGTAAAGAAACCGTGGGGTTGCAAATTTTTTACGGAATGTCCTAAACAAAAAGGTCAGCTACAAAAGTTGAGGGAAAAGTATGTGAGCAAATTCCTCCTCTCAGATATAAACCAAAAAAGATATACTCTTATCGAGAAGGCGCAGATTTCATGAAAATAACAAAACTACTTTAACCGGGACGGAGTTGATTGCTGAACTTCAAAAAAGGCAACAACTAATTTGATTGATTTCAAACTAACCAAGATTTTTATGCAAACCTTATTATGTATTTTGATACATGGTCATATGTTAGCACTTTGTTATGTATATTTTGCAACAGAAAACTTGATGTCTTTAACATAACGTTGGAATATTATTATTATCAAAACACACATCACTACATGATAAAAAAACATAACAAAAACACTCAACAAACTCTCACCTCATAAAACCACTCACACACACTAATCTAACAGTGACATGAGAAATTCCAACTTCAATTTCATTGAGCAGTTTAGTTCAAGAATTGCCTTGCCTAATTCTTTATGCTGTACTCATTCTTCCGTAAATCAATCATAAACAAAACAACAAGATCTTGGATAGTACTAGCAGGCATTCGGACAAGAACTTTTGCAATAACATCCCTCGTATCCATATTATTTCTAAGCATCACTAGTTCATGTGTTAGACTTTCACGACAAGCTTTATCTGGTGCGATCTGGTCCTCAATATGCTTCTTCAAAGCTTCCTTATAAGATGGTGAACATGATGATGATGATGATGATGATGATGATGATGATGAACCATCCATTGTAAACTGAAAACAAAATTTGAAATGTGTGGACATAAGTGTAACAAAAAATAGTGTGTATATAACAAAAGGTTCACGGACCAAATAGTAAAACCAGAATAAAAAGACAAAACACTGTAGGTTCAGGGACCAAACACAGAATAAAAGGACAAAACGCTTGAAAAAACTGTAGATTCACGGGGAACATAAGTGTGAGAACATAAGTCTGACACGCTTGCTATACGCTCACAACTGTATTCTAAATTTTATTCCGAACACAAGTCTCCCCACGCTTGTAATAAGATCAGAACAAAAAAGACAAACATTTAGACTCACTGAAACGCTTGTAATACGCTAACAACTGTAGCTAGTTAAAAACTATTTTTTAATCTAGTTTTATACATAACTTAATTACATTTATTACTACTCACCTATCAAAAATTGGGAAAAGATTTTTGTGATAATAGCCTACATTACATTATATTACTCTATGTCAACTACAAAAAATTAAAAAATATATATCGTACGCTTAAAAACGCTTAAGAATTCATAAATTACATTTATGGCTACTCAACTTATTTGGAAAATATTTCCGAGATGATGATAGCCTACATCCAAATTAATTGCATTGAGTAACTCTATTTCAACTACCAAAAATTAAATTTTATGTCTATATATTTAACATCTGTTTTGTTATTCAAATCACACAAAGCACTCAAAAACTTAAAAAACTCACAAAAATGTATTCATGTGATTGAACCGTGAAGAGCCTAGTCAAAGCAAGGTTAGAGCTTGAGAAGCCGAAAGCTGAAAGGTTTCTCTCCGCCATTCAAGAATCACAAAATTATGTGCTTCAGGAGAAATCCAAAACTCTTGATGCATATAAGGAACTCCTACTGCAACCAGACAGTGAGTTCAAGGCAAAAGCTGTTGAGTACCTAAAACAACAGACTTTATGCTATGATTCAGTGTATGGTACTTTGGTTGAGACGGTTTCTACATTGTCAAACAACATGGAGTTCAAGGAGGTGGGGCGTGAGATTATCAAGAAGAAGGAGTGATGGGGTCTGAAGATGGGTCTGATGGGGTTTGACGATGGGGCCTGATAATGTTAGTTTCTTGTCTTCTTTTGTTTTATCTGATTTTGTAATCATACTTTGCTATGGCATGATGTTGTGTTATCCGGTGTTTTATAAATAAACGGTGGTTGAAATTACATGCATATGTAAAACGCTTATCTAAAAAAAGTTATTATAAAACCCACATTTTTCAAACAATACAGTAAAACATCAAAACCAATGGCCATATTTTTGTATCCAAACGCTATAAATACACTTGATTCTATCTAAACATTCATTCAAACTAAAACGCTTAAAATACGCTTCACTAAACAATCATTCTTGCTGCTGCAATGCTTTGCAAGTTCTACTATTGTGGCCAGGTTGGTGACAAATCTGACATTCCCTATAACTCTTCCCAGATAGACTAATGACTATCTTTTTCTTTGATTTGACTATTTTGTGTGAGCCACGACCCTTGTTCCTTATTCTAGTTGGCACACTAACAATAACTTCTGAAGGTTATTCAAATCCTAAAACAACAGCAAATCTGTCCCTTTTAGATGGACGTACTCTTTCATACCGAGTTAAGTCTGCTTTTTCATTCATCAAAGTTATCTCATCTCTCACTTTTATCAATTCATCGATATCTACAACATAACTGCTGATAAGGTATTCACCGGCATATTTTATTTCTCTTGAAATCTCTTTGATCTTCCTGTTCTTATCATTACCAAACTCTGATATTGGAACTGTTCTGATATTCACCGCAACCTCCTTTCTTCATTGATCATTTATATATTTTTTCAGGAATTTCTTAACTTGAATACTTGATAGAAATTCATGACGTATAAAATATGCTGACACAATAAACCATATTGTTCAAATCTTTTGCAAGAGCATGTTGCAGTAGACTCTTCACCAAATTCATCGTCCTTCTTAAACACAACCTAAGAAATGAAAACGACAAAACGCTCAGGTCAATTAGTTTCATGTTAAACAATGTTAAAACTAAAAAACGCTTATTAAACGCTCATAAGTACCTCCAAGAATCCTGGAACATACGCTTTAAAATTCCATATTTTACACCTCAAATAATCTTCTTCTTCTTCAAAAGCACTGAATTATGAAACACCACCAACAATTTCATTCATTTCATCCTGAACATTATTAAAAATAGATCTTGTATATATCCTGACTGCTTTCCTTTCAAGATAACTTATGGTTTCTAACTCATGATACGTGTACCTACTGTCATGATCACACCGTCTACCATTGTTTCTCTGTATCTCCATACAAAAATCAAAATGGTTGAAAAACTCAACTAGTGTTAACTGAGAATTTGTAGCTTGACCAAAAAAATGGGTTTCGCTCTCTGATCTTGATGTTGTATTCATCAATCTAGACAAAAGTTCATATCTATAAAAAGTAGGTATCCAATCAAAGCTGATTTCATGCATATCAGTAAGCCATTTATTCTTGTCAAGCTCAAACTCAACCATTATCGTCTGCCATTTATCCTCAAATTCAGAAGTACTAATTAAATCCGTCCACACAATATCACATATCCTAGGCTTATAATCTTTGTTATTACATAGCTCGGCTCCCACCTGATAACAAATGTTAAACGCTTGTAAACCGCTCATGACCTAAATATACTATCATGTTACGCTCGTAAAACGCTCACACAATAAATTGTCATGTTAAAACGCTCGTAACACGCTCATTATTTAAACTAATGAAACAGTTTAAACGCTTGTAACACCCTCATAATTTACCTTGTCAACAACCTTCTTCATAATGTTTGGAAACACAAATGCAATAGCTTGCTTCATATAATCGGGTTTTGATCAGTAACAATAACCTTCGGTGCACTACCAAAAGACTTAAGTAACTTTTGCAATAACCATGTGTACGATTGAATAGTTTCAGAAGATAATAATCCAGCACCGATAGTCACACTATGACAATGGTGCTGTGAATGGTACAAAAACAATCTTGTCCATGTACATAAAAAACATATTTATACATACAAAACATAAAAATTAATACAACAATTTTATATTGCAACTGCATAGATCAATAACTTGTTAGTCTTAAATGTAGCATCAAAATATATAATATCCCCAAATGCAAGATAATTACTCTTTAAAATCTCATCAGCCCAAAAAACACGAATTATTTCACCATTGTCATTGGCATCATATTCAAATGAATAATCAGATGAAAATGTTTTCTTCGCACATAATCTCTGAACAATCATCACGACATCATACTCTCCAATAAAACAACTCAAACCTTGTTTAAAATTCTTACAATCATCTTTAGTTGCACCCACTTTTTCAAAACCACCATGCTATGTTCTCATAACATTGAACGCTTTAACAGGTCCCAAGTTCAAATTAGACAACTTATAAATAGTTTCCTCTTGGATATGTGTTAACTTCCTCGTTGATCGAACAAACTGCATATCACAATCTGCTACCATATTATGATTATGGCCTTCAACAAAATCATGTACTTCGAAAATTACACCATCCACAGATTTTAACTGAAGTTGTGCTTTACAACCACATCTAATTGTAAGTCTTTTCCTCATTTTATAATATGGCTTGTTTGATTCATTATAATCACCTTTCGAATCATAACTTTTGGTTGACGTGTGACATTCTTTACAACATGTTAAATACTTGATCTTTAGTACCCCCATCATGCATGTACGATCCACCTTTGTGAACCCCAATTCAAACCTTCTTAGCTTATTCACTATAAAAATCAAATGCTTGATCTGTAGACGAAAACATCATTGCTTTAACGGGTTTATAAGAAGAAGCAACTTCAGAAATAATATCACTCCCTTGATCTTCAAGTAAAACACTTGCATCATCTGGAAAAAAAAAATAAATAAATACATATGCTATACGCTCATACAAATGATAACATATTAAATACTTTCGTAAAACACTCTTACCAAACTTATATTACTATCATGTTAACCGCGCTCGTAAAACGCTCACAATCTAAGCTAAAATAAACTATCATGTTACGCTCGAAAAACGCTCAATAACTAAATTTCACTTAATATCGTAAATGTTAACTACACTTGTATAACGCCCATATTCTAAACATCAAAAGCAATCATGTTAACACGCTCGTAATACACTCATATTCTAAACATCAAATAGCAATCATGTTAACACGCTCGTAAAATACGATCATATTCTAAACTTTAAAAACTATCATGTGCTCATGCTCGTAATGCGCTCGCAAACTAAACTAATATATTATATGTAATTCCCATAGAACACTAACATGCAGAAGCATGTCCGATTAAACAATACTATACAACTAATGTCAATTATTTCAAGCATAGCAAAAACTTAAATTCACGATCGTCTTCCATTTCAAATCCCTAGATCAAAAATCGGTTGAAAACGGGTTCGTAAACTCAATTGATTTGATTTCGGTACAAAAATTGGTTCGTAAAAAAGAAATTGATTTTGATTAAGCTATATATCAGGATCGTAACTGTTTATACGCAAATTACTAAATTTAGATTACGTATCAAAAGACAATCGTACCCTTCTCGTTATAAATATACGGAATCTTCTCAACTGAATGCAACTGAATCGGAGGTAGAAATCGACGCTCCCAATTGTCGCGTACGTTTTGTATGATAAGGCATTAGCGTATTCCGTCTTTTCTATATATATATATCGAAAATACGGAGAGAGAGTTAGGTTCAAAATAGAACTCCAAAAAAGTGGGAAATTACTTCTCACACCCTTGATCAATTCTCCACATCCTTATGGTACACATCATCAATCACCTACATCACATTATTTGTGTAAGAGAAAAACAAAACCTAAAAAATTCATAAAAACAATTTAAAAAATTATAAAACAAAAAATAACGAAAAAGTAAAAAAACCAAAATATTTATATAGCATCCCCGGCAAAAAAAAACCTGTCACACCCCCATCTCGGGCCTAGGAGTGTGATCCATAGTTGGTACCGTATTTGTAAATAAATCAGAGTTACGGGTTTAAGCGGAAGTCTTTATAAAAACAAAGGATCGATATTATAAAATATTTACTTTACAAAAGACGAGACAAAAGTCTCGTTTAGTATTTACTTGTTTATAAGTTTACAAAACCACATATTTTAATATTTACACAAAATTTATCCGAGCCACCGGATACTTGAGCCTCTTCGTCTTGCAAGCTCTATTCCTGATTACCTGCAAAATGTTAATAAAATACGTTAGCAACGACTGCTGGTGAATATGCTGACGCAAAAATATTTTCTTTACTTAATTACCCCTCGAGGCCACGTAAGTCTCGGCCCATCTTGGCTTAGGAATAATCAAGTTATAAACAATCATCATAAACTCGAGTCTCTATACTAGGTCACCTCAGCAGAACACCGCAGCGTTCCGACATACTTGGGTACCATAAATATACACAAGGTCATTCTCACTCGGACATACTTGGGTCCGGCCCATCGTGGCTGGAGGTCGTGACCAGGCGTGGTGCGATGTGCCCACCTCATACCACATATGTAAGGATCCAGACAAACGTATACCATAGCCTGAGGGCTAGGTTTATACTCTTATTTACAATGGTTTTAGAGACACATAGCCTCATGTAAAGTTTTACACATAACACGTTTGTTTGTTTGAAAACAAGTTTATAAAAGTGGGGCGTATTCACCTTTCAATGGGATCGGCTTCCAACACTGCCTGTTAATCACTTCTTGCTATCTCGCACCTATAGTACGAGTATAACATTCATTAGTCGGATACACGATCCGGCTTTAAGACCTCTAGTCATATTTATCTCGATGAACCTTTAGTTCATTATTTTACTTTAAAACCTTTAGTTGAAAAGTAATATTGATAAACCTTTAGTTTATAAAACCCGACGTTTCTTCTTCATTAAGAAACGTATTTTTCCTTTATTATTATTTAAGTATACTCATTATACTTAAATAATATATTTCATAACAAAGAATATTCATCATATATATATTTATATATATTTTATCGTTCTTTTCTTTATTTTCTTTGTTATATCTTTCTTTGTTTATCATCGAGCATAACTTCGACTTGGGTATTTGTAAGGCCCCGAACCCGGTAGCCTTACTTTAGCGTCGGATTTACTCATAAACACAGTTCTTACAAATCAGAGTTCATTAAAACTTTTCGCGGAATATAAAACATCAATCATTAATTACAAAACATTGAATCTTTTCTTCTTTCCTCAGATGCCAGCCGTTCAATCCATGCCATGTGCCATCCTCATGCTAACTCTATAATCAGCTCACCTGCGTGCATACTAAAAGTCAGCTACGCTGAGTGAGTTCTAGTTAATCGATCGCCATACAATACATACACATACATACATATCCGTAGATACATATCCATACTTCACTAGTTACCCTTCTGTTCTACATACATACTTGCTACCATACATACATACATACATATCTACAATCACTAACCTCAGTAAACCGAGAGTACGTTCATAGTCCACCGTCTATACCTGTACTCAAGGTCGTGAACACGTATAAGGTTCGCAGTCCTTACCTATGTTCACCATTTATGGTACGTACAAGGATCGCGGTCCTTCCCTATACCATAGCACATCCACAACACGTACAAGGTTCGCAGTCCTTCCCTATGTTGCAACCTAATTCATAGCACGTACGAGGTTCGCAGTCCTCCCCTATGCTACAAATACAGCACGTATAAGGTTCACAGTCCTTTCCTATGCTGTAATACATCCACAACACGTACAAGGTTCGCAGTCCTTCCCTATGTTGCAACCTAATTCATAGCACGTACGAGGTTCGCAGTCCTCCCCTATGCTACAAATACAGCACGTATAAGGTTCACAGTCCTTTCCTATGCTGACGCCTATCTACATTACGTATAAGGTTCGCAGTCCTTATCTACGTCTACATATATCATCTACTTCACGTATAAGGCTCGCAGTCCTTAACTACGCCATCACCAGCCGAGTCTATATCCGACAGAAGCTAGAGGGATTTGCCATCCTAACTTACTATGTCGAACGTAAAACTCACATGCCATTCGTGTACCTATATACACATACTTACATTATAACATAAGAACACTCTAGGCATTCTTTACCTCATTCATTTAACAACCATACCCCTTGTCGACACGTGCAATATCCGAAGATCGTTCACGCCCCGACAAGTATTCATTTGAAACATTCGTACATCTTCCATATATAATATTCGTACCTTCATTTATAACCTGACAGTACGCGCAATATCCGAAGATCGTTCGCGTACCGACAAGCAATCATTCATACCTATCACATATATCACATATGACATACACTTATCACTTAGGATAAATGTATTAACAACACATCGAGTATACACACAGCCCCGAAAACATAACAAGGAATGGGGCTAGAAACTCACCTGAACACGGTTACGTTCACCGTTAATCGTAATCCCTTTCTTCAGTTGTGCACGGCTGACTGTATAACAAGTACACGTATCAAACAACTATCACTACTCATATCATCTTTCCAGTCTTAACTACTACCCACAACGAACGGGGGTCCGGGGGCAGCGCCCCTGGCAGCGGGGTCTAGGGGCGGCAGCCCCTAGCAGGGTCCAAGGGGCAGAGCTGTTGGTGCATAATGTCAGTAGTTCATAGTTTAGTGTCTGTAATCGAGTCTGTAATGTTAATTATGTTTTTATTTATGTTTAAGCGAAGTTACTGACAAGTTTGCTTATCAGGCGAACTTGTTAGTCAAGCGAAGTTATGGACAACTTCGCCTGAACATGCCAGGCGAAGTTGTCGTGTATTTATATTGATAGGTTACGGCTGGTTTAGGTTAATCGTTTTGTTGATCGAGTTGTTAGTTACAGATCGTGATATCGGCTGTAACGTGTAAGCCAGAGAGTTTATTGTATTCAGTGATTCGTATCACGTGTTCGGTTATTAATATATCGTGTGTTTGTTTGATTCGTGTTCTACACTCGTAACAACCTACGCAGGGATTCCGCACCTGAGTAGATCGAGATATCTCGTGCGATCTGTCCAGGGAACCTACAATTGGTATCAGAGCATTTGCTCGATTGTGTGGTTCGGGATATTCACGCGGGTGTAGAAATCGTCCCGTTTCGACTATTCGCGGGACGTGTTTTCTGTGTTTTTGTGTCATTCTTACCTCCTACCATCGTATACAACCCTTTACACCGTCAAAAACCTTGAAAAATCCAGATTCCAGATCTGCAGAAACTTGGTGTTCATCAGGCGAAGTTGCCGTCACTGTTCGTAGGGTTTCGGCGAAGATATAAGGTTAAGCGAAGTTATCCACAACTTCGCCTACCTTCTCAAGTTCTCCTAACTCAAGCGAAGTTCTCTACAACTCCGCCTACCTCCTAAGTTCGCTTACCTCAAGCGAAGTTAAGAATCAGCGAAGTTAAGACTTAAGCGAAGTTATCCGTAACTTCGCCTACAGTACTTTTATAAAAAAAAAAAAAAAATTATTTTTCGGGTTTCTTAGTTTTCGAGAAAGGACGTCGTCAATTAACATCTCTGAGTTAGTAAAGATGGAAGTAGAAGCAGGGTCAGCTACTAAGGCCCCAAGGTTGCTGAAGGGAACCGATTTCGTTGCATGGAAGGATCGGTTCATACAATATGTCAAGTACTAGGATGCGAAGATGTGAGTGTGCATCCAGGATGGTTATATTCCACCAGTTATGGAGTACGAAGGTCGTGATCAGATCAAGAAGTACAGCAAAATGGAAGATGAAGAGAAAAAGATGTATGAGGCCAAGAGCAAGGCTCATGCTGCTATCACTATGGCTCTTCCACAGGAGATCCTTCATACTTTTAGAAAGTACACATCAGCAAGAGAGCTTTGGGAAGCTCTTGAGAACCGGTTTGAAGGAAATGTGGGAATCCGTGCTTCAAAGATCAAATTGCTCAAAACCCAGTTCTCAGTCTTCAAGTATTTGAAGAATGAATCTCTAGATGATATCATCACCCGATATTATCATCTGATGACTGAACTGAGCAACTATTCAATTTCTTACCGAGAAGAAGAGATAGTTGAGAAACTTCTTGATGCTCTCCCGCCAAAATGGGAGATGTACACGGTGCTGATGAGGGAAGACAAAGACTTTCCCACATATGATCTGGAAACGGCAGTCAACAAGCTCCGAACCTTTGAGCTTAACATGGTTAGAAAGGAGACATCTACGGATCAGGTTCAAGATCCAGGTATGTATGGTGCTAAAGTCAACACTAGCTCAGGTTCGAAGACTGAATCAGCTGCCTACTACTCGAAGGGAGAGTCGGGCGCCAACTCATCACATGAAGGGCATGTGTCAGTCAACACCAATGGTGATGTTTGCTTTGTAGCAGGTGGATCTAGTGGTTCTAAACCGCAAGTAAGCAAGAGTAGTTGCTTTCTAAGTACTTCTAGCAACAACTACTCTAAGATGCCTATGAGTGTCAAATCTGCTGAAGAGCAGTTTGGTCTCTATGCTTCTTTTATTGCTTCCTATGAGAACTACATTCAGGGGAAGATTGTTGATCCAGCTATGTTGGATGAAGATTATGACCAGATTGATGCTGATGATCTGGAAGAAATGGATCTACAATGGCAGATGGCCATGATCGTGAGAAGAGTGAAAAGGTTTATAAAAAAGACCAGAAGAAAGTTTGTCGGTGGAAGGCCAGGGTTCGACAAGACGAAGGTAAGATGCTACAATTCTCAGCAAAACGGTCACTTTGCAAAGGAATGCAGGAATAAGCGTGTAGAATGAAGTCAGGGCAGGTCTACACAGCAAAGTGGGGGTTCTAAAGATTATAGTTCCATGATGTCCAGAGAAGCTGGTGAATACAACTGGAACCTGCAGTCTGAAGAAACTTTTGAACAGGCCAATTTGGCGAAGGTTGAAACTGAAGGAAATGAGAAGGTTACCGGAGAAGAAAAAGCTTTTATGGCAGATGTTAAAGACCAGCTCTCCGAGGTATGTTCTAAACCTACTTCTTCTAAATGCGAAAACTTGTCTGAGCAATTAGCTACTATAACTGATCAGTATGTTAGTTTGGATGCTGAGTTTAAAACTTTAAAAGAAGATCATCACTATACTAAAACAAGAGAAAATAGTTATAAAGTAAAGATAAAAGCTTGTGAAAAAGATATTAAAAGTCTAAAAGCAAAATTGCTGAAAAAAATTGAAGTGATTGATCTAAGCTATGAAGTTTTGGAAGAAAAAACCAAACAAATCGCTGATAGAGAAAAACAGATTGCTGATCAACAGGTGAAAGTGGTGGAACTGAATAGAAAACTTGAGCAGTTCAGAAATTCCTCTGCTATTCTTGATCACCTTGTTAGTGATCAAGGTTCCTCTGTTAAGAGGGGAGGAATTGGTTATCATGAGGTTCCACCACCTTATAACCATAATTACACTTTTAACCCTAGTGTTCAGAAATCTATTGATTTTGAGGTTGCTCAGACAGTTCCAGTTAAGGTAACGAGTAAAGAACCAGATGTTAGTAGAGGCGAAACTAGTTCGCCTGCTTCAAGTGTTAAAATTTCTGATCCGAGTCCAGTCTCATCAAGTTCGGATAAGTCATCCGAGCCTGGTAAGGCAAAAGAGGAGGCGGTATTGCCAAGTGGTGGAGAGAAAGATAAAACAACGAAAAAGAGTTCTCCACTAAACCCGTATGTCCCACCTTATGTGAGACAAACAGTCGGTAATAAAGCCTCGACATCTAAAACACCTGTTGATAAAAAGGTTGAACATAGGTGTTGTTTTAGATGTAATCAATTAGGGCACCTTGTTGCAGATTGCCCTCTGAAGCAGAGATTCAGAGGTGTGAGACCTACTAAAACTGAGAATAAGCCTAATGGTAATCATAATACTGGTAAAACTGAAAACCATTCAAAATTCAGAAATGTGACTAATTCAGGTTTTCATAGAAACAAATCTCAGTTTTACACTGCCAATAACCAAACCGTAAGTTATAATTCTTTTAATTCACAAAGGTTTGGAAGGCCTCACAATCAATCTACAAGGAGGTATCCTAATAGGACTTACAGGAATTATCCAGTTACTAACTTTGGAAAGCCAAAGTTCGGGATGTATAGATCCAAGACCAATTGGTCTTGGGTCCCTAGATTCTAATCTTTTGCTTTATCGTGCAGGAACAGTTGAACAGGGCTGCCAATAATCTTTGGGTTGTGGATAGCGGCTGTTCCCGGCACATGACGGGTAACAAAAACTTGTTACACGATTTGAAACCTGTTCAAGGTGGGAGAGTGAGCTTTGCAGGAGAAAGTGGAGGAAAGATTACAGGAATGGGAACGGTGTCTAACGGGAAGATGACATTAGAAAAAGTAAACTTTGTCGAAGAATTGAAGCACAATCTGCTGAGTGTGTCGCAGATTTGTGATAAGGAGTACACCGTACACTTCACAAAGAATGAAGCAATT
This sequence comes from Bidens hawaiensis, assembly GCF_021521415.1. Taxonomy (NCBI): domain Eukaryota; kingdom Viridiplantae; phylum Streptophyta; class Magnoliopsida; order Asterales; family Asteraceae; genus Bidens; species Bidens hawaiensis. The sequence continues at coordinate 56,687 of NW_027496720.1, forward strand.
GTGTTACATCCTTGTTTTCAGATACCAGAGGAGTGGATTGTGATGAAGGCTCCACGTGAGAGGAATACGTACATTATGGATATGAGGTCGACTGAAATGGCCACGGAAGAATCATGCCTTATGACAAAAGCGAGCGAATCGGATTCCTAATTGTGGCATAGGAGGATGGGGCACATTCATCTTCGGAAGATGAACCACATTGTCAAGAATGGACTTGTGCTGGGCGTTCCCTTGAAAAGTTTCAATTTTGAAGACAAATGTCTACCGTGCAAGAAGGGAAAGCAGCACAAGAAATCCCATCACACCAAGAAGGTCAATTCAATTGCCAGTACCCTAGAATTGCTTCACATGGATCTCTTCGGTCCCGTGAATGCAAAAAGTCTAGGAGGTACTTCATACTGCTTGGTGATCACTGATGACTACTCACGATATTCGTGGGTATATTTCCTGAAATCAAAAGATGAAACGGCTCAGATGGTGAAGAATTTGATTACCAAAGTTGAGAACGTTATGGATAAAAGGGTTAAGTTCATCAGAAGTGACAATGGAACGGAGTTCAAGAATTTTGAAATGGAGATCTTCTGCCTTCAGAAAGGGTTTGAACACCAGTACAGCGCTCCGTATACACCGCAACAGAATGGAGTGGCTGAAAGGAAGAATAGAACGTTAATTGAAGGAGCCAGAACTATGCTGGCTGATTCGAAGCTTCCTGTGGTGTTTTGGGCTGAAGCTGTTGCTACAGCCTGCTATATCCTTAATAGAGTCTTAACTGTTAAAAGACTTAATAAAACGTGTTATGAGCTTATGCATGGGAGGAAGCCCAACTTGAGTAGTCTTGAACCATTCGGGTCCCCTTGTTCGATTTTAAAGACAAATTCTAAATTTGGTGAAGTAGCCGATGAAGGAATCTTAGTCGGTTATGTTGTTGGGACTCCCAACAGACGTGTCTTTAATACATCGACCAGCAAGGTTGAGGTGATGTGTAACACCGATATCACAAGTTACCAACCGCCAAAACCAAGCAACGGACCGGCTGAGTTTTTCGACTATGACAGACTTTTTAAGTCTTTTAACATACCGTTTTTGGATAGTGCAGAAGAAGAAGAGAGAGTTGCTAGGAAGATGATCCTTGATGAGGAAGAAAATCTAGTGCAAAGACAGCTGTTTGATAAATGTCAACCTTCCTCATCAAATGCTATCAATACCCCTGCTGTCTCTCCTGAAGAAGAATTTTTCAATCCGTTTCACTCTCAGCACGAAACAACCATTGACGAGCTCTCTTCTAACTTGGAAGACAATTTGCATGTCGGTTCTGTTCCGACCACGAGAATTCATAAAGATCACCCTTTGGAGAATGTGATTGGTGATGTGTCCTCCGGTGTACAAACAAGACGTAGCTTGAATGAGCACACCTGTGTTTACACAAGCATTAAGGAGACAGGCATAATCAACGAATGCTTGTACACTTGCTTTATCAGCCAGATTGAACCGAAGAACTATCAAATGGCTCTAAAGGACAGCTCGTGGGTCGAAGCCATGCAAGAAGAGTTGGCTCAGTTCAAGAAAATGGAAGTATGGGATTTGGTTGCAAAACCGAAGAATGTGCATGCGATAGGCACAAAATGGGTGTTTAAGTGCAAGAGAGATGAGAAAGGGATTATTATAAGAAACAAGGCGAGGCTAGTCGTTAAAGGTTTTAATCAACAAGAGGGGATTGATTATAATGAAGTGTTCGCTCCTGTGGCAAGATTGGAAGCCATTAGATTGTTTTTGGCATTTGCTGCTTATAAAAAGATGAAGGTTTTTCAGTTGGACGTAAAGAGTGCATTCCTAAATGGGAAAGTTGATGAGGTTGTGTATGTTGAGCAACCTCTGGGTTTTCCTGACCCAGACTTTCCAGACCATGTGTACAAGTTAAGCAAGGCGTTGTATGGACTACATCAGGCACCTCGTGCCTGGTACTCAACTTTATCAGATTACTTGCTTGAAAATGGGTTTGAAAGAGGTCAGATTGATAGCACACTGTTTGTGAAGAGACAAGGAAGCGACTTCCTGCTAGTGCAAGTCTACGTGGATGACATTATTTTTGCTGCATCAAAAGTCTCCATGTGTCAAGATTTTGAGGCCGTCATGAAGAAAAGGTTTGAAATGAGTGCTATGAGTGAACTAACTTTCTTTTTAGGATTGCAGGTTGATCAGAAGAAGGATGGGATGTTCATTCATCAGACCAAGTATGTCCATGATGTGCTCAAACGCTTCAAGATGGAGGACAGCACTCCATTTGATACTCCAATCTGCGTCAACCATAAATTGGGTGCTGATTCTGACAATGACGCAGATGTGGACCCAACTCAGTATCAGGCTATTATAGGTTCTTTAATGTACTTAACTGCTTCTAGGCCTGATATTATGTTTGCAGTTTGTCTTTGTGCTCGTTTTCAGGCAAACCCAAAGGAATCTCACATGAAGGGTGTGAAGAGGATCTTGCGGTATCTCAAAGGCAAACCTGAGCTGGGGTTGTGGTACGCGAAGGGAGGAGACTTGGAGCTAGTCGCTTACACAGATTCTGATTATAGAGGGTGCAATCAGAGTCGGAAGTCTACAACTGGTGGATGTCAGTTTCTTGGTGGCAGATTGGTGTCGTGGCAATGCAAGAAGCAGACTTCAGTAGCAATTTCAACCTGTGAAGCAGAATACATGGCAGCATCCAACTGCTGCTCCCAGGTTCTTTGGATTCAACAACAGTTGCGCGACTATGGTCTGAATTTCTTACTTACTCCTATTTGCATTGATAACACAGCTGCTATCTCAGTAACTAACAATCCCGTGAAGCACAGTAAAACTAAACATATTGACATACGTCATCATTTTATACGGGATTGTGCTGAGAATAAACTGATTGTTGGTCCTCATTTCTACTTGTAGAATATGAGGATAGCCATTAACCAGATGACTGAAAGTGACCGGGGCGGTTTATGATGAGTTTTCATTCTTTCGCTTAAAAATAGTCGATCATACTTAGTTAGAAGGACACGTACTACTATGTGGTCGGTCCAGCTGATCCATTGGATCTTCGGGATAGCCGTTTACCTGAAGACTTTGTTTTGGTCGGGGCGATTGATGTTAAAATTTTTTTTTTGGGAAATGAAATTATTTTTCAAGTCTACTACTTCGTAAGAAGTTACTTTACTATGTTTAACAGAAAATTGATCCAACCTTGGAAAATGATAGATATACTGATTCTGTGTGCTTAACTAGTGAAGTTATTAGGCTTAAAAGGCTTTAGAACAGTCATTGTATGTCATGGTAGCTTTTTATGGTGCGTAAAAGTAGATGTGATACAAACTAAATCTACTCGATTTTACGTGGAAACTCCTTAAGAGTTTTGCATGTCTTCATATATATCTTTCCGAATGATAGGCAGAAAAGCGATTACCCAGTCATACACGAGCCCATAAGTGTTCTGATTCCCGTAAAGATAGTGTGTGAAGAAACTGCAGTGATCCAGATTTGGGACTTGCAGTTGTTTACTACTCTGAAGTCTATGTATATGTTTATCGTAAAAAAAAAAAAAAAAAAAAAAAAAAAAAAAAAAAAAAACTTATGAGTTATTGAAACATTTTAGAGCTAACAATGTCAAGACTTCTCAATCATGGAGTAAGAAAGAGAACGGGAAGCAGATGAAGAGTACTTACAAACTTAATCAGACACTATGGGTCGAGGTCAATTCGGGGTGACTTGGGGAAAGCCAAATACGCTTTGAGAAAAGATAGGAGGCATCATAATCTCTGAGTTGTTGCCCACTTAAATTTTGAGGCATAATTGAACCTAAGTCGTATCGCAGAAACGATGAAAACCATCTTAAGTTATTTACCTGCCTACAACCTGTTTCTTTATGTCATAATACAGCTAAACACGGATCTATGTGACAGTCACGTAATTAGTATGATTCCTGTTCGGATCTTTTCTAAAACGTAGTAGTCCCTGTCGAGACTGAAATTTGATCCCTTTTCTTTAATTTTTTAAAAGTTTTTCGTACTTAGGTAGTTTATGATTTTATAACTGGTTACTTGGACTTGATCGTGTCATTTAATTCTTTAAGGAAGTTTAAAACTTAATTGCAAATTGTTCAAATTATAGGGGTTGATTTTGTAAAATTTGATATATCGGCGAACTTGTGAATAACTTCGCCCTAGGCGAAGTTATCCACAACTTCGCCTGTATAACTCTGCTCCTATATAAAGGAATTTTTAAGGTCAACAGTTCATAATTTTCAAAACCAGCGAACTTATTCCGAAATTCCAGCGAACTTATCTGATTACCAGCGAACTTGTCTTACGATTTCATCCTTGTTCTTTTTCTCAGTTTCCGTTATCGATTCAAGGTTCGTAGTGTCGTTATATCTTATAATCGATGTTCATGGTTGTTAATCCTAGGTTGTTTCGACAACCGGTTAGTGACCTCGGACGTTCGATGCTTAAACCCGGTTTCAAACTTGTTTTAACGTGGTGGTTCACACATTGATCGTCTAGATAATCTTAAAATCATGTGTTTCGGAACCCTCAATCGTCAAACTAACCTAAAACATCAGATTTTTCGAAGTTTGAATCTGCTTACTGTCGCCGATTCAGATTCAGGCGAACTTAGGGTTTGGGCGAAGTTATCCGTAACTTCGCCTGAGGCTTAACTTCGCCTAAGGCTTAACTTCGCCTGAGGCGATGTTGTGGTGAGGCGAAGTTATCATTAACTTCGCCTGAACCTTTTTACTTATTAGTTATTAGACGAACTTAAAGATGAAGCGAAGTTGTTCCCAACTTCGCCCACCTTTAACTTCGCCTATACAGATTTTATCACAACTTCGCTCATGGTAACAAGCGAACTTGTGTTATGCCTTAACGTTTATCTAACTTGGTTCGTTTGTTGCAGATATGGCTGCTGTTGCTGGTGCTGGAGGTGCTGGTGGAGATGACGGGGGAGATAACCAGAGACAATTCTTCCCTGGGCACAACATGTACATTACCTTAGACCCAGATGCGAGTGGTGTGGAGGATTACCACGAGATTATTACATTCCTCCTTCGCTCGCGGATTTTCCACGCGATCACAACTACTCTGCCGATATCCTTACCCAATATTGACGATTTTTGGCAGACGGTGGAATACGATTGCCGTGTCGAGCCCCCGGTTATGCGAGCAACCGTCAACAATCAAGAAGTTCAGTTTTTTTCTGAACAAATCAGGGTGGCTTTACGTTTCGGGAATGAGACCAGGGATGACCCGACGGACTTTGTGGCTCCTTTTCGGGATGGAGCGTTTTTAGGAATGGGCTATTCTGGTCCGTTGGGCGACACACAGAGGAGGAAGGGGTTCCTGCTCGATCAGTGGCGCTTCCTCATGCACGCAATGATTGTCTGCATGTCAGGGAGGAAGGCTGGCACTGACGGAATGGGCGCGACCATGCAGTCAGCAATGACTGCTCTGACATATAATAAGCGCTATAACTTTAGTCAGATGGTCTTCTATGAACTTGATCGTCAGAGAAGGGCGATGGCACGTGAGAGATTCCTCATGTATCCAAGATTTCTTCAGATGATCTTGAATCATGTGGCTCCCACGTTGCCTCAACGACGCCCAATCAGATACGTGGAGAATGTGAGCAAGCGTATCTTTGCTCAATGCCGGACATCGAGCGCGAGGAGCATACCTGAGCTGCGTCCCAGGCATACTCCACTGTTTGGGTATTTAATCAACCCGGAGTATGTTCCTGCTAATGGGGACGAGTTTCGAGATCCTCGACCACAACAGGCGGGAGCACCTCAAGATGTACCTACTGCGCCTGTTGTGTCAGCTGAAGAAAACATAGACCTTGATGAAGTGTTTGGAGGTCAAGGCTACTTCGATATGGACCGAGTTGATCCTCATGAAGATGTACAGGTCTCGGTAGCACAAGTCTCGACGGTGGATGTTACTAGAGCAGCTACGACGGTGGCTGACTCAGATTTTGATGATGTAATGGATGAGGCGAGACGTATGATGGTGACTCAAGAGAGGACGTATGGGAAGAGAAAGAGGACAGATGACGACAGTGAGTCAGAAGAAGAAGAAGATATTCATAGGTTGATCAGACGTTCAAGAAGGGACAGGACAGGTGCAGGTATGGGAGCAGGTGAGAGTTCACGAGTCGTACGTTTCGCTCCGGCCGCACTGTCCGGTATGTCAATTGTCCCTACATCAGTACAAGTTACAAGTTTAAGCGCCGCGGATGTTCCCGTGGTGGCTACATCATCTTCTTTCCAGCTGACGTCTCCGGAGATTGTGTCTTTACCACCTCCAACTCTTACTCCTTCAGAGGTGGTTGCACAATTTGTTGAGTCGACAGTCGTTGCAACTGCAGGGTTGTCGGTCACGATACCACCTGCGGTTACGTCCACAACTGCTTCTGATGTCCCGGTTTCATTCGAAATCCCTCCTCAGTATACTCAAGACATATCTCACGTGAGGTTCGATTTCGATGCAACCCTATCAGACTCGGAGAGAATAGCTGCACTTGAGCGGGTCGTGGCAGAGCAATCCAGAATCAATCTTATCCAGACCCAGGCTATTCAGCGCCTAGTAGCAGAAAATCAACTACAGACGTCCCTCCTGATTGAACATGGGAAAATTATAGATGCTATGAAGGAGTTCTTGGCATCTCAGGGGGAGATGAGCTGTAAAGACGACGAGCTCAGGACAAAGAAGAAGAATGACAGAGACGATGATCCCAATGCATCGAAAGGTGCAGGTGGTGAGTTGCCAAGAACTACTCAAGCTCTTGGGACTTCCACAGCTCAGGGGGAGTCTGCAGGTGCAGCTGGCGGTTCTGGTGGTGATGAGGTCGTGATGGTAGATGACGAGGAGATGGGAGATGATGTGATCGATGCTTTGAAAGAATTGGATGATGATATGTTTGATGATGATGTGCTGCCAATTGAGAAGATTGAAAAGATTGGTGCAGAAATTGTGATTGAAGATGAGATTGAAGAGGGTGAGATAATTGAGGAAAATGTTGAACACGAGATCCCAGATGTTGAGAAAGCCGATATGGGTAATGAGATGGCAAATGATGAGACTGAATGGGAGGAGCAGCCTAGGTGGAAGGAAGGCTATGCTCATTGGTTTATCAAAACTAAGAAGCCTGCTGTTCCAACCATGTTCAAGAAAAGTTATAATATCAAAGGCTACGCTGAGTCGAAGAAAGGAATTATTTGTTGGCTATATGATGAACAGCTAAAAGTGTTCGTGGTGAAAAGATATGATGGTATTCAATACTTTAAGAGGACGTTGAGATCTCTCAATACATTGCCAGAATGTGAGGTGAAGGATTTGGCTAGATTGGGGTTGATTAATAGAAGCGACGACAACATGGCGAGAGTTATTGGGAAGATCGTGTGGAAAGAAAGTATTAAAGAAAAGAAGTTTGAGTTATTAAAGCCACAGAAAGGAAAGCTAGTGGAAGATAAGGAAAGAGGAATGAGAGCAGATGGCAAGCCATGGATGGTAATGAAGTACAAACCGATCCGATGCATTAAGGAGGTTCCAATGAAGACTATGCCTCAAGATGTGTTGAAGAATCTTAAATGGTGGTATGTTGATTGCCAGACTGCTGAAGCCGTGATGGAAGACGAAGACGAACAAGAAGTGCTGAGGGTGTATGATCTGATGCATCTTGTTAATTTATCGAAAGCTGATCTGCAGGTGTTAAATGAAAAGAAGATATTTTATATTCCTGCTTGGAAAGACGAAGCGAGGAAGTATCAGCGAGTAGTCACGGTATGCGTAAGAGAAGGAGTACATGCATGAAGATTACAAGACAAGTGCTTAAAGATCAAGATATGAAGCTACTGCCAAGGGGGAGTCTGTTGGTGCATAATGTCAGTAGTTCATAGTCTAGTGTCTGTAATCGAGTCTGTAATGTTAATTATGTTTTTATTTATGTTTAAGCGAAGTTACTGACAAGTTCGCTTATCAGGCGAACTTGTTAGTCAAGCGAAGTTATGGACAACTTCGCCTGAACATGCCAGGCGAAGTTGTCGTGTATTTATATTGATAGGTTACGGCTGGTTTAGGTTAATCGTTTTGTTGATCGAGTTGTTAGTTACAGATCGTGATATCGGCTGTAACGTGTAAGCCAGAGAGTTTATTGTATTCAGTGATTCGTATCACGTGTTCGGTTATTAATATATCGTGTGTTTGTTTGATTCGTGTTCTACGCTCGTAACGACCTACGCAGGGATTCAGCACCTTAGTAGATCGAGATATCTCGTGCGATCCGTCCAGGGAACCTACAAGAGCCCCTGGCTGGGGTCGAGCTGCCAGGTCAGCTTGGAAAAATTTTATTTCCATTAACTGTCTTAACACATTTTTCATTAGATTTTTAATTTATTTTCTAAACGAACTTGACTTTAGGCGAAGTTAACCCTCGGGCGAACTTAGCTCTAGGCGAAGTTAACCTTAGGCGGACTTAGCTTTAGGCGAAGTTACCAGCTAGGCGAACTTAGCTTTACAGCGAAGTTGCCATCAGGCGAACTTGGCCTCAGGCGAAGTTACCAGTTAGGCGAACTTAACTTTACAGCGAAGTTGCCATCAGGCGAACTTAGCTTGCAGGCGAAGTTCATCGCTTTGAAGGTGAAGTTGCCCAGTTGCAGGCGAAGTTGTCCAGATCAGCCGCTGTTCGGTTTCTGTCCAGCATTTTGAGCGATTTTAACACCCTTGCTATGGTTCAATATCACCCACTACGCTTCCCGACCATTTTCGGTCGCTTATACACTAAAAAGCTTGGATCTTTAAACTTCAAAGATCAAGAATCATACATTTTTGAGCTTGTTTGGATCTTGTTTAACTTGTTAACACAACTAATCGCTCTCTCTCTCTCTCTCTCTCTCTCTCTCGGACCTGTCCGTTCCTCTCCTCGGATCTGCCCGGTTCCGGCCGCCGGCGAAGTTGTGGTGTTGTGTGTGTTTTTGGAGTGTGTTTGGATAATGATAGAAATGAAGATATTTTGGGGTGCTAGGGTATTTATATCCCTGAAATCCCATGGACCTAATGCCCATTCTCATTTAACCCATCTCCATTAATCCAAGTCCATAACCCACATCCATTACCCAACACTAGCCCGACCCATACCAACTCCTACTCTATTATTTATTTCCTGATAACCCGAGTAAACTTTCCCTCTTTTATTAAGTAATATAATTAATATTATTTTGGAAATTTCGGGATGTTACAGTATTAAGCCGTTATTATATTTTATTATTATTTTGGTCGGGCATTATGTCTACCTTGTTTGGCTCAGAATACCCTCGACACTCGGGCAGCACTTCGACTCTACCCAATCTTCACTCTTGTCTTTAACACTCCTTCCCTCCTCGTGGCACGCTTTTCGAGACACACTTGGCACGCACTTCGAGGTAATCACTGGGTCGTCGGGCAGCACTTCGGGATGGCACAGAAATTGAGGTAAAGGGCACGGAAAACGAGGTTTCGGGGCACGTTTATCGAGGCAGATCGATGGCACGCACTTCGAGGTAGTGAGAGAAAGCTAGAGAGAGTAAATGTGTGTTTTGAGGTGTGAGAGGGCTGAGCTCGTGGCTGCCCTATTTATAGCCAACTTCGGACCCCATCGTGGTACGCGATGGGTCACCTCTCAAGCCCGTCGCGTACTGCGACGTAGGCTTGATGAGTCAGTGTATAGACCTGCCACGTGTCGACACGTGGCAGACGTTGTGACGCGTGGAGGCACGTGGCACACGTCGTGCCACCGCTTGACACGTGGCACACGTGTCACAATGTGTCAGGCCACGTCATCACGTACCGCGATGATGTTGGCTCAACGGCGGTCGCGTACCGCCGTTGACTCTTCTGGAAGGTTTGACCAAGCCCCATCGCGCTACACGATGGGCTTGTCTTTTGTCCTGTCGCGTACCCCGATAGGACAAGAAATCAGAATTTTTACTTTTGCCCCTTGTGTTTGGAATTTGATAATTTTGGTCCCTAGACTTTGGAAACTTGACATTTTTGGCTCGAATTTTACGTGATGTTACAAAACCTTCAAAAAATTAATTAAAAAAACAAAAAAAATTAAAAAATTAAAAAGACCAAAAAAAATTATATCTAGCATCCCCGTTCCAAAAAAAAAACTTGACTCAGTTTAGCTTTCGGCTTTAGTTTAGCTTTCGGGGACACTTTGACATGTAAAATAAAAAATCTTATTAACATTTTACATGTAAAACAACAGTTCATTATGATTTTAGATGTAAAATAACACTTTTAATTAATATTTTGCACGTAAAACAACAAATCCCATTAACGTTTTACATGTAAAACAATAGTTCTTTAAGATTTTGCATGTAAAAATTAATATTTTACATGTATATTAACACTTTTCGTTAACATTTACACTTAAAACAACAAATCTTATTAAAATTTTACATGTAAAACAAAAAGTTCTTAAAAATTTTGCACGTAAAAATTAATATCTTACATAAATAACAAAACTTGTCATTAGCATTTTACACGTAAAACAACAAATCTCATTAACATTTTACAAGTAAAACAACAGTTATTTAAGATTTTATATGTAAAATATTTATGAACTGTTATTTTGCATGTAAAATGTTAATGAGATTTGTTGTTTTACGTGTAAAATATTAATGAAAAGTGCCCGTATATTATAATAGAGATACCTTCCATTATTGAGACGCCGTTGAATTAATTGTCCTACACCTTCCGACGCCTATATTAAGACGACCTTCCAATTCGTCCTTTGCAAGTGAAAGATGGGCGTTTGTTCTCTTTATCTTCTTCTACACTCCAGGGCTGGAGACGATGATGATGGAGGTAAAACCCTCACACGCCCTTCGATTGTTGCTTTACCCGCGTCGACTAAACAATTGACCTTAACCTTCTAAATCTATTTGTAATCTACATCTATGCCCATATGCTCTACAAGAGGAAGCTCGGGGTATGTGATTCAATCCTTTTATGCATTTGGCCTATGGTTTAGTCAGTTTGCTTTTTGTTAATCATATGAATATTATGTGTGTTATATTTACTTTTTTGTACTTGGTTAATGTTATTAAATGTTTAATCATATTTGCATCTTCTTTTTATAGGATTTGTGTATATTTCAATAATGCTCTGTTATTTTGGTTTGACTCGGTACGGGTTCGTTAAACGAGCTCTGTTATTATAAACACGTATAGGATTTTTTTCGTTTTGGTTTAACTTTTTATGGTTTTGTTACAATAACATTATTTTCGTTACGTTTTTTTGGTTTCGCGTTTTTTAGTTTTGTTTCAGTTTGGCTTTTATTTGGTTCGGTTTTCATTTTTTAGTCTAATTTCAGTTCGTTTCACTTTATTTGGTTGTTCAAGTTCGGTTTTTGGTTTCATTTAGGTTTGGGTAGACAAAAGATCGTCTTAAAACCATGGTCGGGTTCGGGTCACTACACATTTATGTCATAACCGGTCGACTCAAGAAACTGTTATTTTGGTTTGACTTGGTACGGGTTCGGGTAAACGAGCTCTGTTATTATTATAAACACGTATAGGTTTTTTTTCGTTTTGGTTGAACTTTTTATGGTTTTGTTACAATAACATTATTTTCGTTGCGGTTTTTTTGGTTTCGCGTTTTTTGGGTCATTTGATAACAAGACAGTGACACCACCACTCATCAAGGAGCCACCACCGAGAAATTTCTACCCCAAACAAATGTGTACTGATTTTTGTGGGCCTGCATCATATTAGCGGGTGAGCAACTTCAATTTTAGGCGTGTAAACAAACTTAATGAACATGAACGGGGCATGTTTGAGTTCGTTCGTTTAACTTTAAACGAACAAACAATTTAACTCGAACACTTAAACGGCCGATTCTCTTGTTTGTGGCCATTCATTAAGAAAATGAACATAGATGAATGAATATAACTGAGCAAAAAACAATTATAGGTAAATATGTACAACAATGTGTAGAGCCTAAAAAGTTATTAAATCTAGGCTAAATGCTAATGGGCGTAATCGTTTTAATGAATATATAACGAACATGAACAAACGAACCTAAACGAATTTAAATGAATGAGCATTCACGAACATATATGAATGAATGAACGAGGCATGTATTCATGTTTGTTCATTTCTTTAAACGAAATCTGCTTTAACTTGCTACCTATTGTTACAGTCTAACAATCGATATGTCGTAAAACAATTGATATGCAAGTATTAGAAACTTATGGTTTCTATTTTACAGATACAAAGGTTTCCATGAATATGCTAAATCGAGGGGGTTGGATATTAGCTCACGAGTTTGGCTTGATGTTATGATTGATGGAGCAGTTCTTATAGGTAAGGTTATCGTTGAATGTTCAAATCTTGTGAAATCTTGTAGTCAATATTGTTTAATTTGATAAAGTTTATCTAACTTTAGTTCAAATAGTATAAATTAAATCCCCTTATGCTTTAACTTTATCTCTTTCTTGCCCATACACGGTGTGGGCTTTCAATCTCTACAGCTTTTGTGTGCTCTACAATTGCCATAATGGCCGCCCACAAAGTCAATCGTCTCAAGGTATTATTATCATATATTGAAATTTGTAGATATTATTTCTCTGGATCTACAAGTTTATGTTTATTTGATATTTCTAAGTTCCTGCAACATGTTATGTTTAATTTTTGTAATTTCCTTTTCTTCATTGCACAAAGAAGTTGCTCAACTTACATGCAAGTGTGAAAGGCAGGCACATTGGGACACAATTCAGTGGAATGGACCTGGTATATTATATTTTTATTTTTATTAATTACATTTCTTTTTATTAATTAATTTTTATATATAGCCATTATCCATTACGGCCAAGAACTGGTAGTTCTTTTGCGATAGCAAAAAGCGGTTACTGACTTACTGCAGCAACTAACTATAATAGCCTGGTCTTTGAATGCCACTCAGCTTATGTAAGTCCAGAATACTCGCTGTATATTCAGTTTTTGTTAACAATCTTCTTTGTATAACTGTTGCAGTTTTTAAACGTTTCAGATTGTACTTGGTATAAAACTTGGAATGGACGAACCTTTAGAGGCGATATCAAAAGTGAAAACGCTATCAGATGTAGAAGGTTTATGCGTATCAAAAGTGAAAACTCACGGGTCTTCTGATCCGACCCTTACTTTTATGGTATTGGACTAAACAAGAAATTGTTCAAGTGGGTCAAAACGGTTCAAACTTTACCCAAATTTTGTTTCTGGTTGACCCGACACGACCCTTTTTACATGTCCATTTTTTCACATCTATGGTTATGATTCTACTTATTTAAAAATACTTGGTGTCAAATTACTTTAGTGCCGGGATTTTTATTTTTAAATCTTTTTTCTTTATTTTTTGAAATTATTTTTAATTTTACTATTAAAGGAATATCTAAAAGAAGAATCGTATGCAACTGAAGAAATCAAGAAATTCACTCTTTGAAAGCTTGGTTTTAATATATGCTGACTCTAATTCTTTAGTTGATGTGCTAAAAGCTGCTAAACATTACAAGTTGTTCCAGGTATTTTTTTATCTAACTTTAACCTATTTTTATCCGTTTCAGGAATGACATGTTTGACCCGTTTTGTAAAAATTCATAACTCGGTTCAACATTTTTGTTACCATTATCTTATTTACCAATGCCGACCATGTTTAGTGACATATTCATAATTTTATTCCTATTGAGTCGTTCTTTATATGCTTCTGTTCATATATATTTTTTTGGCTCGGTTGCGGCTTGGTTTAGGTCTGTTGCGGCTTGGTTCAGGTCATGTCTGCTTGGTTAGGAAATATATGATGCATAACCTATCTGAGCATACGAGTTCAAGTGTAATTTTGAGATGGGATTAAAGGTATGTAACAAAGTACAATGGTGATTTTAGTCTAATTTTTAGTCATGTTCTGATTACGATTTTCAAAAGGGCCTTGCTATTACCTAATATTTAACTAGCCTTTTATGTTTTAACCAACATAGTTTTATATTTAACTAAGCTATTATGTAGGCTATAAGTAGGGGGCGTTTGTTATAATTTTTGGGCTAATGTTATAATTTTTTGTTTATTTTTTTTATCTTACTTAATATGAAACATAAACTTTGGTATAGCAAATGATGGTATCATAATAAACCGATACCGACTGAATCCCCATTGCGTTCGCTGCAACGTGCGGACTCTTCGATATGTTTTATTGGTTTAAGCGGCTACGCATATACCAACTTCTATTAAAAACTTATTGATCAAAGGATTAGTACTTTTTAGTGCTTATGGTTTTTTAGCTACCCGCTACAACGCATAGGCTTTTTTAGTCAATCAACATTTAAAAATTTTTCACATTAAAATATTTAACACAAACGAATAGATTAATACATATTATAAAAATCAGTTGTCACATGTTTATTTTATCTATGTTATGATATAACTTTTCTTCAAAACTATGTTTACCCGTCACAATATGGACTTTATACCAAAACTATTTAGTCATCTAATCTCTTGCCGTTTGAAACAAAACTCAAATCGACGTGCTACAAACCAAACTTCTGTTGTGTCCCCCGCCGCAACGCGCGGGCACCACCACTAGTATATATAATATATATATTTAAGTTCAAGAAAGAAATCAAATTATTGCAAGAAATGAAAGAAATGGCTTCAACCAATCACAAGTTTTCTTTTTTATTTAATTAATTAGTGAGGTAAATTAGTAAAATTTTCATTTGCTTTGTTTGGTAACTATTAAATTATATAAGAGTTACAAATCATATTTTTTTTATTGATTTGTTTATTTTATTCTATTTGTTTATTTAATACTTATCAACTTAAATCATTTTTCCCAACTTCCAGTTGGTTTTGGTTTTTTTTTTTCGGTTGGACGATGTCTAATATATATTTAAATAAATTTAAAATAAAGGATCAAATCAATTTTGTTCTTTTAATTAAATGGTAATAAAACTAAATACACACATTTACACACAAAAGATAATACATGAACATACAAAAAAAATCGCATTTCAATTAAGAAAAAAATACACACACACTGAATCATGTTTCTTATCATCATCTTGTATGTAGCTAAAAGATTGTAACATGTACAACACATACTCATATTAACATGTCTCTACACAATAAATGTATCCCTACACAACCATTAAACATCATATCTCTACACAACCAACATACACCTACACAAATTTCTAACAACTTATACGTATTTTGAGAATGAAATTAATATATACCTACACAAACTTCTAACAACCTACATAATTTATACAGATACCTATACAAATTTTTAACAACCTACACAACTATACTTATTTTGAGAACCAAATATATATATGTTCGAAATAACCTACACAAAAATAACTTTTAACAACCTACACAAAAATTAGTAAACAAACAGACACACTTAAGCTAAACCAAATTAACATATATTTACACAAACTTTTAATAGTTTAAAATATTTAAAGAACTAAATTAACAATTGCCTACACATAATAATTGTATAATCATAACTATATGTGTATCATAAAAACTATATATCCATATGTATATAATAATTCTTAAAACAAATTTGTGTAGATATATTTTGAATGGGTAAAATTACTTTAGCTCAAGAATAATCCAAAGTCTTAAAAGTCAACGTTGGTTGTTTACACAAACAGAAAAAGGAAACAAAGATAAAAAAAAGAAAGTGGAAATGACCCACGAAATCACGTTGATATTTTATAGCCAAAATTAATTAGATGTACAGTTGGATTATGAATAAATATTAACAAGGAAAATACAAAAATACCCTTTTATCTTATAAACTATTAAAATGAGCAAGCTAAAAATTACAACATTGCCATGTTAATTGTAGACCATAGGTCAAACATAATCAATAGTTATAATTTACTTCTTGCAATAAAATCACTTCTCTCTTGAACCATCCCATATACATATACATATATATATACATATATATATATATATATATATATATATATAAGGTAAGGATCCTAAGAGAACCCTTTGCAAATTGAGAACTATTTTGGACCACTAAAAACACCTTTAAAAAAATATTTAAAAAAATCATAAAACAAAAAATAACAAAAAATTTTAAAAAGTAAAAAAATCAAAATTCTTATATTTCATTCCGGTTTCATAAAAAAAAAATAATAAATAATAAAAATAAATAAAAAAAACGTCGTATTATACACATATGTACATTTTTATTTAATCTTTAGTTACGTAATATACACATATGTACACTATCATTTATCTTAAATTATACACATATGTATAAAAAAATCATGTAAATGTGCATATATGTATATATTATACATATGTGTATATAATTTGGCTAAACCGAGTTTTTTTTATGAAATCGGGATGTTAAAATAAGAATTATGGTTTTTTTTTACTTTTTTCATTTTTGTGTTTTTTTTATTTTATGATTTTTTTTTTATTTTTGGGTTTTTTGTGGTCCAAAATGGTTCTCATGGTTCTCAATTTTAAAAAAGTTCTCTCATGATCTTGATCCTATATATATATATCACATTTTCGCCTCATCCTTGTGTGATATATATAGTGGGTTCAACACCCCACTATAAGGTTGAGTACTTGAGTTCAACACCCTCAGAAGGCCATGTGTAGTGGGTGATCAATTTCCCACATCCTTGTGTGATATATATATATATATATATATATATATATATATATATATATATATCACACAAACAATTGTAATAATAAAAACAAAAGCATGCACGACGACAAATAGTCATTGCTCTCCCCCCACACATTTCGCCTCTTTGTCGCCGCCGGGGTTGGGTGGGAGAGGGGGGGGGGGGTTGTTCCATATAAAAATCGCCCTATCGCCCCTATATTAATGCCCACTACAGATGGCCTTATGGGGGTGTTGAACTCAACCTTAACCGATTATTCAAACAATAACATGAAATTTTTAATAAGCAAGTTACACGACACTATACACTTCATACAATCAATCATAACCTTTTTAATGAGATGAATGATACGATACATTTGAACACGATTATATATAATTAATTGCACAACATGAATGACAAATTTAGCATGATTATTTACAAGACTTACTTTACATGGTTGAAAATGATACGGGACGTAGTAGATGTTGAGCAACTCATGAGCGACTACTGGTTGGCTTGCTAGAAGCTCAAATCAAGTCAAGGTTAAATGGATCATTGCCTAAATACTTAAATGAGTTTATATAACAAACAATTTTGAGTCCAAACTTCGCATCAAGTTTTACTTGGCTTGTGAGCCAGCTAGCAACTATTATTTATTTGAATATGATACTTTTATGGATACAAATACATATTATATAATATACTAGTTTGATCATCCCGTGTTACGGGAGTTTATTTAAAATTTTGTTTTTAATCGCTTTGATATTTTATAATGATTTTTTTAGCGTAATTTTGTTTTAATTTAATACATATATATTAGATTGTTATTATATTTTTTTAATATATCTTATTACATATAAGAATATCCTACTTATTATAATTTGAGAATTATTATTATATAGATATAAGTATCTATCTAAGTGGGTATATAATGTAGTTTTTTTATCTTTATACAGGAAGGATTTGAAAGGAAATGGATGAGATTTGTTTTTCTTTATTTTTTGCTCTTGTCTTCAAATTTCGTTATTAAGCAAAAAGCTTATTAAAATGAATTAGATTCTACTTATTTAGATTTTATTTATATTGAATTATACTGGGTTTTAATAGTTGAGATGTTTATGTTTTTTAGATTTTTAACGAACAAACATAAACGAACACGAGCATGTTGATTTTTTTAAATGTACAAACATGAACACAAATATTTGTCTAATGAAAAAGAGGCGTTGATGTAGCTAACAATGGTGAGTAGTATTGGAAGTTAACCGACGATGGAGATGATAGACCAGCAACGAAGAACATGTAAAGCAGATAAATTAAATAAGGGTTTGATAATGAAAGTGTTACCGATAAATGAGATCTTATAAACCCATTTGAGGGCTATTAGAGTTTGGTAAGACGCATAACTCGTGAAAATTATTCTTTGATAATTAAAGGGTTATTTCACAAATAAATGAGATGTTATAACCCGTTTAAGGGTTATCCAGGTTTGGTGAAACCCATGACTAGTGAAAACTATTGTTTGATTATGAAATAGTTTTACAAATAAATGAGATGTTATAACCCATTTAAAGACTATCCGGGTTTGGTGAGGCCCATACCCGC
Source organism: Bidens hawaiensis (assembly GCF_021521415.1). Taxonomy (NCBI): domain Eukaryota; kingdom Viridiplantae; phylum Streptophyta; class Magnoliopsida; order Asterales; family Asteraceae; genus Bidens; species Bidens hawaiensis. The sequence continues at coordinate 74,975 of NW_027496720.1, forward strand.
GAATTCGGGTCAAATGCATGAGAAACCTCCATTTATAAATCAAGCAATCTGGTGGCTCTAGAGAATGTGGGGAACAATCTGAGAGCGACACCTAGGATTTTATGGTAGGCAATTATATAGATAGTTAGATATCTTATTATGTATAAAAATGTTTTTATATGTATATTTACAATGGGGAAAGTGAATATGGGGCTGTTAAGCGTCTAAGCTTAGACGTGAAACATTTAAAACTACGTCGTTTTGATCAATTATTACATTAAAGCTATCCATTTTTTTGTCAAATTTCTTTAAATAGATTCAATTAAAACATGGATAGAATATATAAAAAAAATTATAATAATTTTGCTTAACTTCCCTTCTCTTGATTCCCACATCATCTTCCCCGTATATCTTCTTTCGTAATATTGTCCTATTCATTTTTGTATATATAATTTAGAGAACTATGAAAATCCCCACTCAATGTTTTAAAACATTATATTAAATCAATTCAATAATTAGCTAGTCAAGATTCAAGATCAGAAACATACTTGAACCTTGAATTCCTTTGTCGAATACTCAATTTTAGTTTTGGATACAACTTATTATCGTATTCAACATATAAGTTAAACAAAAAAAAAACAAAGGCTTCAACAAAAGTTTGAATCTCATTTTGGGTGGTTTCGTAATGACAATGGAGAAACTCGTTATGATATCAATCTATCATTGCAAAGCATGTGAAACTCGTTATGATATCAAAAAATACATTATACATTATACAATTTAATAAAATTCATATCTACATTTGATAAAAAAAAATAGAAATCCTTGAAATGCCATGAGAATTTTGTATATGTAACTTGATCTATCAAAACACTTGTAAGAATTTGTTTAAAAGGTTCTCAGGTAATCTGAAAGAAAGGAAATGCAAGGATAGATGCCAAAAGAATTGAAGATTCTTTCAGAAAATTTTGTAACCAAATCCTTCTAACCTGTTTTTTAAAACCAAAGGTATTTAATTCTTTTTTTATAAATTAATATTGTAATCAAAGATTACTTTGATAAAATGACAAAAACAATACGTATTTAATTAGCAGTCATACGTCTAGGACCGAGTATGACAAAGGACTTACAGTGATTGTAATGAACGACGATGAAATAGGCTAACTAGCCCATATGTCCTTCAAATGGGGTGTTACCAACCACCAACAGACTACTTAGGATTTTCTAGTTAGCCACAAGACACCTACAAACTCTTTGTGAGTGACCCCAAAAGCGGAGCCTGTGCCATGACCAAATGGCTCCATTTGTTTAACATTTATTTACCATATTTTCTATTCTCCGTGAGCATACTCATAATTTCTTAAAGGAAGCAAACACACAAAGTATATACACATGAAATAGAGAAAATGCATGATCATGTAATGCTATACATAATCATAGTTCTGGTTTTAGTATGCATGTCAAAGTTTTAAAAACTGACATCAGGTATTGACACTACACGATTAAGAAAACCATGTCAAGGAAATCCTAGATTGTACATGATTTACGTTTAATAAGAAATCGAAATTTTAAGCCCAAAATTACTATAATTATGGGTAATGAAAGTGGTTTGGTCAATTGCACAAAATAAACTAATAGATAACCGTTAAACCCATACTAAGTTCTGGTTCTTTTTGTTGTTACCATTTATTTGTTACAGTTTGATAAAACCATTTTCGATCATTATTTGATTAGACATTGCATTATCTACACCTCCCAACTATTTTTGTCTTCGTCCATTACCTTTAGTCGAGATTGATCGTCGTTTGACCATTGGTTTTGGTTATGTACATTATTTGATGTCACTCTTTTGGCATATGGTCATCCTCCCATTTAAAGGTGCAAATACCACTTAACCAGTTTTCGGGGTATCAATTACTTAACCGAACCGGTTTTTGGTCGGATCATCCCAAGCAGTCTCTAACCTATTGTTTTTTTTTTCGTAACCGAACAATGCAGGTTAATAACCCGGTTTCAGGCTCGGGCCATTTTTGGTTTCGATTTGGTTACCTTTGGCTCCTTGACCAACATGTTTTTGTCCCTCTGGCTTTTGACACCTTTGGCTCCTTGGCACCGGAAGCTATCCGTTTCCTAACCAGGTCCAACGGGTTGTGCATAGCAATGTGTCGACTCCAAAGGGGCAGGGGTATATCTTTAGCAGGTTAGGGTTTGCAATTCAGAAAAGGGTGGCGGCGCAGCTTGTTGCCCGCCTACCTTCTATGTTGATGTAATATCTATGTTTCTATATAAAAGTTCAAAATTTAGGTTGCAAAAAAAAAAAAAAAAAATGGTTAGCTGGTTACAATTTGCACCTCCACCCCTATCATTAACAGTAAGTCTTGGATATTATACAATAACAAAAAAGGCAAACATTAACAGGTATTGTTAAAGGAAAATGAGTATTATATTTTAGACAACCGGTTGAGTACCACCTGATAATATAACTGTATCGGAGCCGACGTACTTCTTTATTGATCCCGTACTCGATCAGCCTTTCGGATTCAGATTTTTCTATATTCCCTAGATATAGGATGCACCATCCGATCACCACTTTTCACATAGTACTTTCGTGGGGATCTAACGGAAACACTTGAAGAAGCCGGTCAGTTGATCGATTATTGATTTTGCAAAGTGAGCCAGTTTGGTTCGGGCTAATAACCATTTTTATGATTTGAGATTAAAGGACCAAATTTTGTTTTAACTTGGGAATCAAACAAAAGTGAAAAATCATACCCAAGTAGATTCGTAATGTACAGAGGTAGGAGCCTCGACATCCCCTTAAACGACCGATGTGAGAAAAATTGTAAACACAAAACCGGACTTAAAACTAAACTGGTTTTGTGAGCGAGTAACCGAACAGCATATATCAGTCCCAAAAAATCTAAAACCCAAACATTAATTCGCTTGTTTTTTAAACAGTTTTTGGCAATTCAGTTAATGGATTTTGATTATCACCCTAGTGTGCTCTTTATATCTGGTATTAGCTCAAAAATGAACTGAACTTTACTTTGAAACATTCTGATTTTAATAATAATAATAATAATTAATTAACGCATTGATAGGGTGCAATATGATGCAACTCACAACTGCCACGCTAATATCCCAAGCAAACACAATATACTCGATGCATGAAATAATAATAGTGGTACAAGGTGAAAAAGCAAAAAGATAAAAACCGTTTTAAGTCTCAATAATGTGTCTTACTAGACCAACGGACTTAATGCATAAACATAGTCAACGTAATGCATAAACAACATACTTTTAGTCATCGATCTGAAGAGACAGTTTGAAGGAGCTCACAGATTAAAACCAACAAAAGTAGAATTATAACCAAGTATATATTGTGGGCTATTTTTTCTTGTCATAGGCCTCTATGTTCTGAGGTTCACATTCAGGACTAAAAAGACAGACCAGTAAAGCCGTGCTTGCGCTTACAGTGACGGCCCCGGTACCAGCCCACCTCAAACTTCTAGGAATATGCACTCTAGGACCTGCAACATGACACTGGTTAGAATAGAAGGATACTGATGTGGGCCCGTCAGTTTTCTCCAACGAATTCCCATGGTCAATATAGGTGAGTGTGTCTGTGTGTGTATCATGAGATAATGCAACTTCAAATTTAGACCCTCCTGGGAAAAAAAACAAATATTTCTATCCATAGAACATTATCTGTCTATCATTCTATGTAGTTCTATGGTCTCATATCAAATCATGAAAACCCCCAAAGCTCGACGCACCCACAACTCAGGTCATGTTTAAATGTTTAATCATACTGATTATAAGAAAAGGCAAATAAACCTGGATGCCGTCAACAAAATTAACAGTTAAGTACCGTTTTCTATGTCACGCCCACAGCTCAAATGATGCACGGAAGCAATCAATTGGCTTAATAACTCGGTAATGAAAATCAAAAGCTTTAACGAACCAAATGACTCAAAGGTGTTCTTTACCATGATCAAAACCCAAGAACTAACTAAACAATAATCCTTAGATCCCATTTTATAGTTGTGAATCACAAGTCAAATAGGAAACCATTAAGATAACAAGAAGAAACTCAAATAATAAAATTACAAAAATTATCTTCAACCCAAACTTGTAGAAAATCTTCCATCAACACCACTAGGCTATAAGCCCTTTGGTGTATATAATTATAGCATAGCATAAATATGATTAAACAAAACCTTATTTGCCAATTCAACAAGCTTTGGGGGTTATCCTTTATTTGACATAACATTATGCAACTATAGAAAATAAGAAATGTGTTATGGACAGAAACATTTGTTTTTTTCTATTTGACATTAAGTATGTGTATATTTGAACTTTTAAAATCCCATCGTACCTAAATCGCTTCTAACAGCATAAACAAAGAGTAAAAACTATTTGTGTGAACCTCTAATTAATTTGTGTGTTTTCAAAGAACAATCTTGATTAATTTTTACACTAAAAGAACATTAATGTTTCATGAAACAGATGTTGAATATAGAGAACACACCATAATGCAGTCGACACAGGATCCAGAATCCTAAAGCTCCACCAACACTAAAAACGCCAGCTGTATGCCTCATCAACCTCGAGCACGGTTTACAATCAGATCTCATTAGCTCACCATCAGAAAAATCAAGCAAACGCCTCAACGCCATTGCTTTAATAAAATGCCTTCCAAACAAAAATAAGGTAGTCTGTTAAGAAATTATTCAACAAGAAAACACACGTCAAAGAACTGTAGACTGTAGCACAAATAAACTGCACACCAACAAAGAAAAAACAAAGACATGATTTTGTAATATGGATAAAGCACTTTTACCGGTAAAGAAATGACAATATACACTACTTTCTTACTTATCAATATAACTTACCTTGGTTCCACACTTCTGCGTTTGGGGAAAGACAGGCAGACGGTTGCTTCTAAAACGCAACCAAAATTTTTGTGTCCTTTAGTCTTAGATGTTTTTGTATTTTGAGAAAGCAATTCCTTGTTTCCCATTATTTAGCCGTCATTCTTCTAAAAAGATAAATATTCTTCATTTTTACCATCCTCATTATAGACGAATGTGCTGCAATTTATCATTGTCAAAAATAAAACATGCCTGAGTGAAACACGAGCAAATCTTGTGCAGATATTAAAACCAGGTTTATCATCTTGTGAAATTAAAAAGTGTTTTATCTTTCAACGGTAAGAAAATTGCACTGATAAACGACGATAAACATAGTCTTTTAAATCTCTGCAAGACTTGTTCGATTCTGACTCCCACACGTTTCATCTTTTAACAATTATTAATTGCAGCACCTCCAACATTTAGCTGTTTAGAAGAATAACTAAATGACAGGAAGCAATGAACTAATTTCTCAAAAACAAAGTCAACTAAAACTAAAGAACCCAAAAATTGGCTTACTTATTAAGAGCGGCCGTCTGCCCGTCTCTCCTCATATGCAGAATGATGGAAACAAGGTAAGTTATATTTTCAAAGAAAAGAAACCAATGTGAATTGTCATTTCCTTACCAGTGAAATGCTAATCCAGTTTTACAAAATTTGACAACCAGTTTCCTTTAATGAGCATAAGAGTAACCTCAATTTAACTATATGTAAACACCGAAATAATTAGTTAAACCCAAAACAAGAATAAGAAAACATTATGCCCTGGACAAATTTTCATATACAAAGATTTCCTAGAAAGTAGAACTACTGACAAGCATACAAAATAAAACCATATGCAAAAGTAATCATACATTGAAGATCACTATAGAAAACCGATAAATTAAGGTGAATGCAGTGAAGAAAAGATAAGATTATGAATAAGAAATTTACCAGCCACTAAGAAGCAGAGATGTCGGAACTATCGTTATTATTTAGATTAAGGGTGTTGTAAAAGCGGGAAAAACGGTGGCGAGTTAAGGGTTTAGGAAGATGATGTTTCTTGTTGAGACCAAATATTTCTTGGACCAAAGGGACATGAACCAGCAGAAGCTTCCAAGCCAAACACCAGCCGATAACAAGAAAAGAAAGCACAAAGGACAAAGCAAGAAGTGGACGGAGAAGGAATAGGTTCAAGCGGTCTGAATACGCAAGATTGCAGCCAATGGATGATTCCATCCACATCCACCAAAGGTAAATTTAACCTTTTGTTTATAAATCCCTGAAAATAACTAATTAATTAAGTTGAGTTAGGTGCAATTTAGGCATAAATCAAAGTAGTGATGATTATATGTGTGGAAATTATCAGTTTGATTAATATTGTGTTGTTTCGTGACTATAATGATGATAACTAATTTCAAGTGGTTATCAGAAAATATAATCATAAAACTGACAGCTAGGTCAGATAAGTGTGGGTGTAATTGTAAATTAACGACTGAAATCATGATTAATGGCAGCAGATTTAAGAATACGCAAGGAAGAGTGAGTACCTGCAGCTAGCTTATGTGGATGGGATGGCTTAGAAAATAATAATAATAATAATAATAATAATAATATTAATCGATTATCATCCAAATAGTAATAGTGAGCATAGAAATATGAAATTGAGAAAGAAATAAGGAGAAGAGTACATACATACAACTACAACTAGAAGATCGAAAATTAGGGTTTGTAGAGTTATGGAAGAAGATGTGTAGAGTTTGGTGAGATAACGCAAGCGCAGAGAGGTGATCGGAGGCTTTGGGATATGACAAAATCGACTGTAACTTATGGGCTCATGGGCAGTCCATACCCGGTACTAGTACTGACCCGGAGCGTAGAATTGCACAAAATACCCTTACGAAAATAAAAACCACAATCAAGTTATTTTATATTCCAACTTGTATCCGACCCTTCTCGTAAGGTATGTATTTTTGTACCAGAACCCAAACCAATTTGTACTCGGTAATACCTGAAAAACAGAACCAGTTCCATACCCGAAACAAGGTTTTTCCAATATCCGAAACCGGGTTTTTTAAATTTCCAAAGTTACCTGAAAAATAACTTAAAAAACTCAATCTATATCCAAAAAGAATACCAGAAAAAAACCCAAAAATATGTCAATACTCGGTTGTACCCGAACTCGGTTTCATAGCTGGAACTAGATATTAGAAAAAACCAATTTTTGCACCTCTACCGAAGCCCACAACATAAAGAGAGAAAAAATGCTCCTAAGGATAACCCGCAATTTGATAGCAGGATAGTGGTTTGCTATGGTTGTGACGACCGATAAATAATTACCACATCCAAAGAAAGCAATATCATTAACATCATCATCATCATCATACTCAGTAAATCCCACCAACAGCAAAGTTATGGTAGGGTCTAAGGAGGGTAAGATGTAGACAGTCTTACCTCTACCCCGTAGGAATATAGAGGCTGCTTCCAGTGAGACCTCCGACTTGATAGTAGTTTTGCACAAGCCTTGGGCATAAGGCACATAACACTCAACCATTATGACACATGACGATTGGTGCATGTACCTTTTTCTTTCGGTCATCAACGCCACCACATGATGCCTGATTAACATTCCGCCACTTTTAATGTTATTTTCACGAAATTAGTAAAATAACGTCAAAGCTAGTGCAATTTCACTTTTGCCCACCTTAGGGCCCACACATATATATTATATGCGTGCACCGCAACAAGGGCGAATCTAAAGAAAGCAACAAGTGTATAAATTACCCCATTCTAATGGCAATCGGTTATAAGGCATGTCTATGTGATCACTGGTCATGCCACAACACAACACAACACATCACCTCCACCAACCATCATATATTGGGACATGTTGATGTGAAACGGAGATTGCTCCCTTGAACGACTGTGCCCAGGGTGCGATTTACCTAAACAAGAGTCCCTCACTAAGAATGCTGACAAGGCTGACCAACGATTGACTGGCCACGATGACTTATGAGTTATTGACTTATAAGCCAAGGGCCAACTCATTGGTTATAGTTTGGTTCCTTATTTTGGTTACAAGTCAAGAATGATTCTTGCGTTGGGACTTGGGATATGTTGCATAGACATGTCGAGGTACCCAAGATGGTCGATGTTGGAAGTTGGGTTGAAAGATGGAAGACAACGGGGTGCATACTCGCTCAAATGACTAATTAATACCAAGATAAACATGCCAGTGTGTATACTTACACGTAGATAAGTATAAATGATAAGAGCAAAGAAAGATAAAGAAATTAGGTTAAAAGTGTTAGGGGTCATTTTATTCCGAACGTGATCCTGATGATTATCCTGATAGCTTGGATTCCTAACTAGTTGCATGATCCTGAACTAACCAACTATACTTGTTTTATTTGTGTTATGCTTGCAGGTTACTCAAAAGTAATAACGACCTACAACGGCTAGCTGACTCATTCTACCTGAAAGATCGAAGTACCAGTTGAATTTCACGTGGGATTGGAGAACACGTCTTCAAACAGTCATGGTGGCTAGGGTTCCCAAAATTATAGAACTTTTAGTTATTTTTTGATTTCTATATAATGGGGCTATTGAGAACGTTATATGACACATCTTTTACACTCTCTGCACTCACAACACCTGCAATTGTACTTAACTTTCGTTCTCAATCAGTTCTCGAGCTGTAACCTACCTTTTCATATTAATAAATTGATGCAATGGATAGTTTTCCCCTGCCGAGGTTTTTTATCCTCACCAGGATCTAAGGCCTTCCCTCGCTACATCGTTGTGTCACCTTTACTTTTACCGCACTTGTCTACTATATTACTTACCTCACTGTTGAAGAACACTCTAACTCACTTAACGAAATTATTCAATTATTGATTCGGTAATTTTTGACCAAAACAAAAGTTGGAGTTAACTCATCAAAGAGAAAGTACCACTTGCTATGAAGTGAGAAGAATCCGGTATCGTTTGCATGTGAACGGTCAAGTCCTATATACAAAGGACTAGTGGTGTTTAGTTTCAACAAGTCAATCTAGTGTGCCATAAGCCGAGCCAAATTTGGCTCAAGTTCACAAATGAATTTTTTTGGATCCAAGGTTTTTTCAAAGAAGCTACGAGTCTTTTAACAAGCCTAAACACATTAATCTTGGAAAACAGTATCAATATATAATGGAAAATCGGTTTTTATTGCTCCCAACTATTTCATTTTTGTTGGCGCTGGTCCCAACTTTCATTTTGGTTGGCAACGGTCCCAACTTTCTCACATGTTTCTTCCACCAGTTCGCGACTAACGAAGTACTAACTCCGTTATGTAAATGTTGATGTGTCCATTCTAGTTGTCAAAATCACGTGACATGGTAGCCTACATTGGCCGTCTGTGTATTATATCCCAAAATTCAGCCAAAAGGGTATCTAAATATCCCAAAAAAAATTTTGAAAAAGGGTATCAAAATATCCCACACAATAAACCTCCAATCTTTGATCTGATTTCACCAATTCAGCCAAAAGGGTATCCAAATATCCCAATTTGTTTCTTGAAAACTTAATTTCATTCATACCTTTCATACCCACAAATCTAAACACCATAAAGCTTCAATCTTTGATCTGATTTCACCAATTCAACCAAAAGGGTATCGAGATTTGTCCAAATTAAAGGTCAATTTTGAATCTTTTTACAATTTGGTGATATGGGTAAGGTAACAATTGCGGCGACGGTGGTGTTTGGTGCGCTGGATGTGGAGCTCCGGGATGTGGGCGAAATCTATGGAGATATTGTGGGAGTTTGAAGATAAGTGTGGAACTCCGATTGGTAAGCTCCGGTAGGTGGCTGATGCCATGACGGTGGATATGCATGTTATCCAAAACTCCAAAAATCAAATGCTTTAGTGTGAAGGAACCCCGTATTTAATTATCCATTGTTAAAGATTAGGGATTGTTGCTTGTTCGTCTTTCAATCCATTGGAAGGCATACAATTAGGATTCTTAAGTTGAGAGAATTTGGGGATTTAGATGGGTGGTGTATAATTGGGGATTTTAAGTGATTGTAAAATGTTAAGTATAATACACAGACGGTCCACGTAGGCTGCCATGTCACATGATTTTGATAACTAGGACGGACACATCAGAATTTACATGACGGAGTTAGTACTCGGTTAGTTGCGGACCAGTAGAAGAAACGTATGTGAAAGTTGGGGCCATTGCCAGCCAAAATGAAAGTTGGGACCAGTGCCGACAAAAATGAAATGGTTGGGACCAATAAAAACCAATTTTCCATATATAATTGGTTTTGAACACACATTATACAAATATCGTAAGTTTTAGCCCTCAATTCTTTAATAAGGTTAAATTACTTAACTATGTCAATTCATCAATACAATCTAGTCAAAGCAAAATAAGTTCCACTCTTTATGTTGCAAACTCCAACCTTGGCCACATATCTAGTGGTTTTAACTTTGTGTAAATTACAACTCCAGTACATTAAGGGTGATGAAATTGTACATTGGCCACATAATTGAATATTTTCACTTTTACATCAATTCTGAAGTTTATTAACTTATTAGTCTCTTAAGTCTTAACTAGAATTGAGCAAGTCATAAAGCTTGAACAAAAAAACAATCCAAATACAGTCAACTGCATATAGTATCATTTAACTATCAAGAATCAATCTAGCTACATCTCATTTACACCAAATTCTTGATCTTTTACACCATATGCAAATGTCGAATCAACTCGACTTGTCGATCAACGACTAGATGCACAACAAACAATCAACACCTTACCAAAAACAACTAGTCTAATGAACTAATCCTAGCTCGTATGGTTGGTCCTAGATGCATTACAAAACACACAACTATCCAACAAAATCTTACTAACAACACTCCCTTCTTCGATACGATACCCCCGACTTTGCTTATTCCAAAGATGAAGCGTATAACTCTGGTTCCTAATCTGCCCGTACATCCCCGTTAACCATCTTGAATCAGTCTCGTTTTTCCCACCACGAAACAAAACGCGAACATTAATCCAACTCACGGGATAAAAAGCGCTCGGGGGCAAAACAGTAAATTTGTAGCCGGGCCGCCCTTGTAACCGCGAAACCACCCGGGAAACCATGTAAGGACCATTATGCCCCCACTTATTTCCATTGAAAGTCAATGAAAACTCCTCAATAAACTTGTAAAGCAGAGGATGCATTTTATCAAACACCATGACTGCATTATTCAGCCTGCTCCAGTTCTTCGTATTCGGGTCCACCGTTTGCGCCCCGATCGAGTTCCTCACCTTCGCGAAGCTTCTCAACACGATAACATCAGCGTCGATGTACACGCCACCGTACTTATACAACAAACAAAGCCGAAGCAGGTTCGATAAGTTCTGCCCAAACAGAATGGTACCCGTGTGGATTTGACCTCTGATCAGCTTCGAAAACCACGACTCCGCCATCGTGTTCTTGAACAAGTAATTGAAGTCAGGCGAAATCGAAGTGACCCGAAACCCTTTCTCGATAAAGGGTGTTAGAATTTGTTTCCCTTTGATCGAATCGAGAGAGTTTGAAACAATTAACAGACATGAGTTAGGGTTTGACTTGAATACGGATTCGATTGAACGAATTGATCGTTGATTAAACGAGTTTCCAGATGATACCCAGATCATAAAGAACCGGACCTTGCAATTAGACGTTGAGTTCTTGTTGTAAAAGAAACTGTTTACCCTCGCCGGAAAATCTTCTCTCCGGCGAGAAGACCCTAATCCGGCGAGTAGTTTCAGAAGCTTCTTGTTTCTGTTTTCCGACGATTTTTCTGATTCGATATCGAAACCGAGAGATTTACGTAAATGCGGCGAGTTGTATGGTACGGATAGGAAGTTGGTTGGCTCTCCGGCGCCGGCGAGAAACTCCGGCGAGTTGAATTCCGGCGCGTGAGTGGGTGGATTAGGACTGGATGGTGAAATGTGAGATGGGTTTTCTTGTTTTTCAGAGATCAGGTGGCGTGACGGTCTGGACGGGTTTTCGGGCGAGGTATGGAGTGAGGGGATGTGGAGGGAGAAGATAGAGGCGCCGTTGAAGGAGAGTAAGACGAGGAAAGCGAGTGAGATGAAGGCGAAGAGAGAGCGTTTCTTGTTCATGGCGTTGAATTCGGTGGAGGCGGGTTTCATCTTGAACATGGTGATGGTGGTGGTGGTGCTTCAATGGCGGATGGCGGGAAAGTTTTTAAAAATCTGGTATGGTTGTTTTAGAGAGAGAAGAAAGTTTGATGATGTGAAGGACTGAGAGCTTCCATTTATATATATTTGATGATTTATTATTAAGATGGATGGGGTTAGAGATTAATGTGGTTTGATTTTCTTTTGGTTTAATTAGATTTACGGGTTGAACTGTTAACTATGATTTTAGAAACGAAACAGTGAACCAGTCGGGTTGAGTGGATCGGTCAGACAAGTCGGTTTTATGGTTCATGATTACAATATATATGCATAGATACATATTGATTAAAATATTATTAGTGAATATTAAATGACCGGTTTGGTATGCTCGGTCGGTTCTAAATTCAAACCTGAGCTAAAATGTTATCAAAATTCAACTCTTCAAAACCAAATCGCTTAAATTACAAACCAACTAAACCGGTCAATTTGCGTCAGTTTCTAACAGTTTATGAAACACCCTAAGTCTTGTAAGCATCAGAACGTGGGATTCTTAAGTTGCATGCAATTTATACTTGGATGAGGATGGTAATCTCATTTTCGTATTTGATTATAGAATCTTATCCATACCGTCTGAAAAATGTCACGTATTTTTGTGGCTAATTACGCATTAGGTATCAGGTATACCATTACCTTCCTAAAAAAATTTTGTTGGAATTTTCAAATACATTACAGCGAATCAGATAGGGAAATGCTTTCCCACTTATATTTATTTGACTTTCCTTCGTCATCTATTCTCACAAGGTAAGCTAGTATGAGTTAATATTGCAAGTTTACTTTGATTATGAATATCACAAAGATGTTTATTAGTTTAACTACACTAATTTTAACATAAGTATGATTAAATTAAGAACAACTATCACACAACACCACGAGATAGGAAACAATCGATCGCATTAAGAAATGAGTTTTATAGCATTATATATAATTTGACTAAATTAACTACACTACACTAAAGCCATGAGGTATACTCTAACTAATCTTAATTCCACGTAAGCTCAACATCACTCATTTTTTCCCTTTCACTCCATGTCATCCAAAAGAAATGATTTAACTCATTTAACTTCATCTCTCTCCTATTAATATTTAATTTAAAACCAAACATTTAGTTAAATTACCAAAATAAATAATAACAAATCAGTTAGTAATTAATACATATTTAATGCATATTGTTCATTTTAACCTGTTAGAAACATAATCAATGTGTCATTTAATACACTTAATACAAGGGGGAGTGGTTTAATCCATCTTTAAAGTGTCATATCATGTTAACCCATGTAGGGGTTAGAGCGTACCCCACGGCCTAATAAGCTACATAGGCATGGTCTTTTTCAAGAAACGTAGATGATTGACAATAAATGGGCATTCAATCATACATCAGTCTTTAACGACTTAAATTGCTATACTAAATATGCACGAATTGAACCCAAATAAATTGCTATCGTATATCAGGTATTTTAATGATTTTACACCGATAAAGTAGAGACAAAAACTCACAAAGTGATCAAAAATGACGTGTTTTTGCAACACTTACACATACATACATTAAATATAAATATACTCAAGTTGATAACTAGTACAAAAGCACATTCGTGTGTAGTTATAGCTTATAAGTCAATTGAATACATTTTAATTTTTAAGAATCGAATACTATACCTGGTTGTGATCACGAGAAAAGAATTTAGGAAATGCTTAACAAACTTCTTCCTTGTTAGGAAATACTTAACAAACTTCTTCCTTGTTTTGCTTCTTCCGCTAGTCATACACCCAACCTTTATGTATCGATCATTGATTCATTGATTAGTTAGATCATCTCATTCCATTCTCTCTTCATTTCACTGCGTGGTGCAAATTGAGTTGTTAGAATTATCATAGACAAATATGAACGAACTTTAACTTCTTAGATCATGCGTAGTGGTAACTAAGCACATAAGGGCGCTTTCTGACACGTGACGTCATAGTCATCAATAACTAGTTTTCAAAAAGTGGCGTAATGGTAAAACTGTCATGCAATCATTAATCAGTTATTTTTTTCTGTTTTCTTTTCTATTTTTTAATAAAATAAAATAAACAACATTTTATTAAATAAATAAAAAATTACATTAGAGCATTCACATCCCATTCCCCATCCATATCTCTATAATTACACTAAAAAACACTACAATTTCCTCTTCTGTTCAATTAAATAATATTTTTTTATACATTTATTATTACAGTTTTATACTCTCCTCTACTCACAACCAATCCAACAAATATTAAAAAATAAATAGGGACAAACAATGTTTCCCCAAATTTACAAAAAACCACTACATTTCTCTTTCCACCCTATAATTTACACTCACAATCACTCACAACCCTACCCTAAAATTTGCAAACTTCCCATATATAATTATAGGGGATGTTATGAGAATGCTCTTAATGATTCATATTGTGTTAGGTTTTTCTTAAAGTTGGTAAGAACTGTTATAGAGAACTAGAAAGAGGTGTGCTTAAATTTTGAGAATGAGTTGTGTTTAAATAAGGTATTGGTTTTAAAATAAGACAAACTGTAAATAAATAATTCTGGTTTTTTATTATTGGCCTATAATAATCTCACATTTAAAAATCATTACCAACGGTCCAACTATTTTTGTCTCAATGGACCCTCGTAACACTTAACTTTGTTAAGTTTTTTATGGGTTTCAAACCGATATTTTAGGGCTTTTGGAAGAAGATTACGAGTTGACTGATGTAAAACTTATCTCGAAACGGTAATCCAGACGACCATTAATTATATTTATACATACACACATAAGGATCATGTTAAAACAAAGTATTACTTAGGTGTTCTTTGTTTTTTCAAAGTTAAATTGTCTGCAGTTTGCGGACTACATTAGCAGACATCAGTAGAAGACGAGGTGGACCAAACATCTGCAATATGCAAGAAGAAGACTGTTTGTTTTTTAACGCCTGTGGACTACTAAGATAAACTGGTATTGGTGTACGACATGGAACATCATATGCTGATGCTGGAAGGTGGTGCTGGATGGTGGTAGTGGTTGTGGACGGTGGTGGTGGTGGAAGATGGGGGTAGACGATGGTAGTAAGTGGTGGACAGTGGACGATGACGGTGATGGTAGAAATTGGTGGACGATGGTGGTGGTAGACTATGGTGGACGATGGGTGGTGGTGGCAGACGGTGGAAGGTGGTGGCAGGAGATGGTGAGCGGTGGGTTTTGGTGGTGATGGACGGTGGTGGTAGACGATGGTGAACGGTGGTGGTGGCGGACGATGGGTGGTAGTGGAGATGGATTGTGGATGTTGGTAGGTGGGTGGTGGTGATGGTGAATTGTGGGTATTGGTAGGTGGTGGTGTATAACCCTCTGCAGACCTTAGAAGTGGATGAGTCAAGTCTGCATAAAAAAGTTCGATTAGTCGTTTCTTAATGAAACGTCTTTAAAAAACAAAAATTCTGCAGATGGTAATGTCAGTGCGTGGTCTACGTCGTTTAGACAAATAGCCTGCGTATATCTTTAAAGAAAACACCTTAATTTCTTAAAAAAAAACAATAATGTGATTAAACTATATTTAAAAATTCTTCCTTTAGAATCAATTGACTTTTTGCACTTACTTTAGAATCATGTTAGAATAAAATAATAGGATTACACCTCATAAAATCTGTTATAGGTTCTGGATTTAAGCCCCCAAGAAATAAAAAAAATTGCATTTACAAACTAAAAACAACCACTCTTAAATTTTGATATAAACATATTCATAAAATAATTTTTGAGGTGGTAATCTTGACCCAAAACATTTTAAATGGGTCAAAATATGTAACACCTCGATTTTGTGTGTAATATATCAGGGCGATACTTGTAAATTGTTCATAAGTTCGTAGCACTATTAAAGTGACAATAAATATATTTATTTTATTTCGTAATGAAACAATTACACATTGGTATGAATCAAATAACTACACATTGATAACCAACTAAAGTCTTATTAAATAAATCCTAAAGGTTCAATCTAGTTATCTTCATTCCTTATCACTTCATCAATCAACCTATAACACGATGAAAATAATATATTTTGTCAACACGAATGTTGGTGAGTAAACGTAAGTTTATAATAAATATAGTATTATGAAAAATGTAATTCAGAAGTCATTGAATGAATAAAACTAAGTGCGTGAGTATGTAACAAATAAGAGTGTCCATTATTGAGAATGGACGTGTCGGTTCGTTATTGAAAACAAACATTGTTCATTTCTAAGAATGAACGTGTGTGAAGGTTCGTTATTGAGGGCGAACGGGTGCGTGTTCACTATTAAGAATGAACACATCGAGTATGAGCAACAACAACCACCCTAAAAATTGTAAACACATAACATGTAATCTGAGCATATAACACACATCATAAACACATACATCGAATTAAACACACAATGACATAATTGTGAATCATTTGTAATAATGAGATATATAAAAAAACGTAGACTCAATAATAGGCATACATGCTATAGAGAATTATCAACCGTGATGTTTATTGATTAGTATATGCAAATATATATAATACAAAACTTGATTATAAAGACTAGGAATGATATATATTATAATAAGGAAAGAAATAACAAACTGATATTATATACAAAGATAACTCAATTTTGAATGCTTGGCTGGAACTCTTTTATATCTTTAGCATGGCCCCGCAAGATGGACAACCTTGGAATGAAACCAATCTTGGACAAAAGAAGTTGATGATGGTATTTTAGTAGTGGTTTTGTAAGAGCATTTGTAAGTTCATCATCGCCCGCAATATGAGTGACTCGTAGAGAACCTTGTTGAACTTTTTCATGTACTAAGTGAAAATCTAAGGCAAGGTGTTTCATTCGAGAGTGGAATATCGTTTGGTTGAAAATGTGTGGCAGTTAAGGTGTCACAATATATAGTAGGTGTAACAATAGAACGGTAATCGAGTTCAGACATTAGGGACATGAGCCATTCCAACTCGGTGGTTGTGGAAGAACTGCATGGAATTCATCTTCAGTGGAGGTGATGTGCTAAAAGTAGTCAAATAATAAATAACTTAAATTATACTAATCTAGACACTAAGTAATACTTTAGACCCTTAAACTACTAACCGGCAAGTGAACCAGTCGACTCTAATACAGCTAAGTAAGTCCGGATATCGAACCCACGAGACTTTTTAAATTACGAAACTAGCAAATTAGACTCAACTACAAGACACGAATATTTATTAATAATATTTGAAGGGAATTTAATAATAATAATTAAAACTTATTAATGACTAACTAAAAATTACTTAACTATTAAACTAATATTAAACTAATTAAAACCTAACCCTAATTAATATAATAATAAAACATAATCATTAACTTAAACTTAATTAATTAATTAATAAACCTTTAACCTAATTACTTTAACTAATAAACAATTAAACACTTTGATTAACTCAAATGATAAAGATAACTACCCATGCCAGAATCCCCAAACTTACGGTTATTAATTAAATGAAAAACTCACGTTATGGAACTGGGATCATAAAATAGACCATTGACAGAAAACCCGAACATGACCCTTGAGCAATTATTATTATTTAATCAACTCATTTTATTTCATAAATAATAAACAACACATATCGTTCATACAAACAAATTGAATACAAGTAAACAATTATATTGTTCGTTTTACTAATATCCTAATAGTCTTGGTAACGTTTTTCATCAAGTCCTCGAGTCAACAATAATCAAACCTGTAACATTTCATAAAATAAAGTTTATCAACACAAAGGTTGGTGAGCAATTCATAAGTTTGAGCATATAAGTACATAGTAAGAAAAGCCACAATCTTGTATACGAAACAATAAATAAGAGCAATAACTTGGATAAATAGATATCGCTAAACACATTAGCGACACCTAGCTATAAGGGGATGCCAAATAGTCTAGGATTTTATAGTTATCGTTAATTTCATTACGTTAACGACACCTTGCTATAAGGGGTTGCCAAATAGATTAGGATTTTATAGTTCCACTAACCAAAAGCGCTAAACACATAGGCATATAATCATAGAACACCAAATCGAGCAATTATGTAAGTAAAGTATACAATAACGTTTGTGGGTTAAGATTCAAGTATAAAGCATTTAGTTGAATAAGTATGAAATGTCACTCCCAAAACAAAATATGGAAAACGGGGTATTAAAGTACCCACACTCAAGTATAAGACTTGGTTCGGAAAAGACGGCTAAACGGAAGGAAGAGTTCTAACGAGCAAAGCCTAAAATAAAAAGGATAAGCCTTGCATTATAAAGGTTTTTTAGGAAACTTTTAAAATAAAAGATAAGAAATGTAAACAATTAAAGTTTAAGGTTTAAAAATTAACTATTTAAGAAATTATAATAATAACCATCTAAAAAAATGTAAGTTTGCTCGAAATCGAGTTAAAGTATATAACCTTAATATTTACTCAACCTATGTTAAGTAATAAAGTGTATAAAAATTTAAGAATGCAAGTCCCTTTGGAATAAAGATACTAAAACAAGTTTTAACGAGTATTCGGGTTGTCGGTTGAAACTTTGTTATAAGGTCAAGTTGGATTCAACATTACAAGTACTTTAAATAAATATTTAAAATCAGTTCGTAAGGTATTTGATGTGTGAAAAACACATATAATATTAAAAACCCAGTTTTACCGAATTCACCTAAATAAAACCACACACAATCGGCAAGTGTACAGGACGCAATGTAGCTAGCAGGTAAGAACGGATATCGAACCTAGGACACTATGGGTAAACTCTTATTATTAAACCTAAAAGATTACTAACCTCTACTTTCTTCTGATTTTATATTTTTTTATATTAATTAAACTAATAAAACTTAACTAATTATAATTAAAACTAAAAATAAAACTTTATAAAAAAATCGGGTTTTAAAATAAATATGAGAAACGACTACCTAGGTAATGGAATCTTACTAGTTAAATAAATAGTTAATGAACTTGACTTGGTTGAAAAATAATATCTTAAAAAAATATGACACTAAAGACCACTAAAGTACGCTAGATCGCCTCCCGGCCTCACCGACGACACCCTAGAACTCTAATGACATGTGAAGCTTAATTGTTAAAGGTTTGGATCACCTCCGGTCTCACCTTGCCTAATAATACAAGGTACCCCACAACCTAAATCACCTCCTGGTCTCTTCGGATACAAGATATATTAATATAAAGAGAGTATTTTTAATTAACTTGAACACAACTTGTATCACAATAATCTAAGGGACCTAGGATAACTCACTCCCGTGCAATTATTACCCAAACCCGCAAAAGACAAAGATGACACAACACTAAATCACCTCCCGGTCTCTCTAGAGAAAGAACAATAAAATCTAATAAACCTTTTTAAATTATTCCTACGGTTATTTCGACCGTAAACCGCAAACAAGTTGAAAACACAAAGTAGACAACCTAATCATGTGTCTAACAATCACCAAAAAACTATTAAACACAAGTGGAATAAATATTAAAATAATAAACTAGATTTAATTACTCAACCATATCATGAACAAATCAATTAAAAACTTTACCGTAATACTAAATCAACCAACATCAAATAATAGTTCGTCAAACCATTAATCTAAACTAGTAATCAACCAAAACCTAGATAGTGTAAAAGTATTTAGCTACTCATAATCAAATATGAAACAACAACAAAAGTTAAATTGCAAAAAGGTTTCATAATGGAAGTTTAAAAAAACAAACCAACAGTTCCACCAACTTCCAAATTCCCTGTGTGGTTGTGTTTGCGGCCTTGTGCCTTCTTTTGACTTTGTATTCCTCCAACAGTAGCAGCTCTAAAATTATTATTATATATTATTCTTTTCGTCTCTTGTTGTCTAATGTGATGAGACAAAATAAACTTCCTCCAAAAATCCTTTCTTTGACTCTCGTTCAAACCAAAAACAATTATATTATTTGCTTCGCCTTTTTTCCTTCTGTCCGTCCTGAGCTCCACGTCCAAAACCCAACAAACCCTCAAAAGAAATCATATTACCTCTTCTCTGATGCGTCTCTTTATATTATTATATTAGGGTTTTTTTATTTTTAGTTCCAACAAATCTTAAAGCCCACCAGTTTATTTTCTGGTCACAAATGTTTTATTTCTTTTGATCTTCTTGTGAGCCCAGCTCATATGCCTTGTAAATTTTGAAATCCAAGACTTCAACACCTACAACGCATTCAAACAATCATTCATTTAGTTTTAAACTCGTTGTCTCATGAAACCTTTAAACTTTAAATATGAGTCAATTGAGAGTAATATTAAATATAAACGACGTCAAAAACTATTTAAAATGTAGGAAATATTTATAATATTTATATATAATTTAGCCCATATCAAATATCCCCACACTTCAATATTTTTCGTCCCTGAAAAAGTAGTCTGCACAGGATCATAACCGATATACAATATATAAACCCACAACTCTTGAATTTTTTTTCTTTTTCAAAAACTATCAAACACATTTATCACGATTGCCGAACACTTATCCACTTTAAACTCTAACAACCAAATAGTTGTCCAATTATCCAAATTCTCTTAATAAGATAAATCCGATTGATTTCCAGTATTGTTGTCCACTTAAACCCATGCCCTTTAATACTTACCGAGACAAGTAAGATGCGACAAGTTTATTAGTTTATATGATCTAGTGGGACCCACAACCGAAACTATTTTTTTTATATATAAATATGGTTTTACCGGAACCGAGCCACCCCAAGTTGACTTAAACCTTATATCTAGTTGATCAAAACATGTTATACCATTTCTTTAAGAATAGCTAAAGACGATCAAGGATATTGTTTATCCACCTAAGCTTAAGCATCAAGGTCTACCATGCAGCCATTAGATACGATTAAGGTATGTATTAAGTAACTAACTAGTAAGTGTTCCCCACTACATGACATACCCCCGTTATCAAGCAATACCCCAAAGTCCATCACCATAGGTGAATATGCACGAATTCATCTGTAGGCTTACATATGACGTGTCCCTTGTGATCCGTTTCGTAATGGTAATGAGACGCGAGCAAGGGGACCTCATATGGCTAACAGCGTGGATGATCAAGTCAATAATGTATTTTGTAGTTTGAAGTACGAGGTGATCATGTTTAATGACTTACGTTTGGCAGAAAAACTGCGGGGTTTGCTCTTTGAGCTCTTTTTAAATACTTATAAATCCACTTAGGAGATATGAATACCCAGATGATATACCGCATATAAACCCATGGTCTCCGAACCCTGAGGCATCTCATCAATACAGGATTTAAGGTTATTAAATCATACGCCTATGAAGTGTTAACCACTAAAACTAGAAGTATGAAATTTATGTTTATATCACAGTCTACGTAGGCATTCCCTAACGTTAAACCTACCCAAGCATCGTATGATTAGTCTATTCAAATTTCTATAAAATTATAATTTTACGATCAAACTAAACATAAGGCTTGAGTATGACCCGACCTTTCATCCCATTTTTTTTAAAGTATAACACATATCCCACTAAAATCAAGCAATTTAAGTTCAATTAAGTCTGCAAGCATACTGTCCTTTCTTTCTTAATGGGCTGAGCCTACTGACACATCAATTACGGAGTCTACCCGTTCAGTCACATCCCATTATATGTGTTGATTAAAACTCTTTTTCTTTTAAAATTTCTAAAAAATGTTCAAGAGTGTTATCAAAATCATCGGTAATAATATCATCTCCTGTTTAATGCCAAAAAAAAAAAACAATTTCAAGGGACATTTGAAAACTCTTGTAAATATTTTTTAGGATTGGGATTTTTTTATATATATTTTTTATATTTTTTTATATATATATTTTTTTAAATTTCGTTTTTTTTTAATTTGAAACTTTTTTAATTTTTTTCTATCAAAAGAAAACGCCAGTTCCCATCCCCACACTTAAAATCTACATTGTCCCCATGTAGGAATAGAAAAAGACAGAAAATAAAGTGGAATAAAAAAAATGTAAGCAAATAAAATAATAAATTGGAACAGACTCCCCTGGTAATAATGTTGTTATTTTCAAAAGTCTCGTTCCAAGGCGACCGTATAGCATTTCATTCGCGACCGCAGCTGATGGGTGTCCTTTACAATATGATAGGCTCAGAAAAATCCTCATCCGAATAAAGATTGAGTACGAACGAGAAAATCCAATCCTGCAAAATAAAACTCAAAACAACCCAAAGCAGACATCAAACAGACTCTAAGGACTAAAAAAACTCAAAGAAAAATAAAATAAAGCAGAATACAAATAAAAAGACAAGAAAATAATGCAACTAAGTTTTACACAAACTATACAACTCGGGCAAAGTCCCGAGTGTGCTCTCCTCATCTACTCTCTAGGCGGATCAAGGTAGATCGCCTCCTCCTCGCGATCACCAAGTGGACCTCCAACATAATGCTTCAGTCTATGCCCATTCACTTTCCAAGAATGTCCATCTTCAGCCTCTGTCTCAACTGTCCCATACGGAAATGCCTCTTTCACAACAAACGGACCAGCCCATCGGGATTTCAATTTACCCAGAAACAACTTCAACTGGGAATTATATAGAAGAACCTTATCCCCACACTTAAACTCTTTGGACCCCTTAATATGTTTATCATGGTGTTCCTTTGTCCGCTCCTTATATCCCCAGCTTCTTTCATATGCCTCGTTTCGCAGCTCCTCAACCTCTTGAATTTGAAGAAAACGGCTCTTTCCCGCCGCAGATAAATCAAGATATATGGCTCTTAAAGCCCAATATGCACGATGTTCTAACTCAACAGGTAGATGACACGCCTTTCCAAAAACTAGCCGAAAGGGAGTGGTCCCGATAGGCGTTTTGAATGCAGTACGAAAGGCCCAAAGTGCATTATCTAGCTTTTCAGCCCAGTCCACGCGACTGTTCCCAACTGTTTTCTCTTAGATCCTCTTAATTCCACGATTGGTGTTTTCCACTTGACCGCTAGTCTGAGGATGGTAGGCCGTAGAAAGTCGCTGGGTGACCCCATAACATTTCAGAACCTTATCCATTTGAGCATTACAAAAGTGGGTACCCCGATCACTGATCAGGGCCTTAGGAGTACCAAATCGAGCAAAGAGTTTTCGAAGGAATCCTACTACAACCCGTGCGTCATTTCTAGGTAAGGCTTGAGCCTCCACCCATTTGGACACATAAGCAACCGCAACGAGAATGTATCGGTTTCCTCTAGACATAGGAAATTGTAAGGCCCCGTTACCGGTAGCTCTACTTTCGTGTTGGATTTACTCATAAACGCAGTTCTAAATATCAGAGTTAATTAAAAAATTCGCGGAATATAAAAGCTTTCATAAAACATTTCATAACAAAACACCTCTTGTCTTAAAACAACATCTTGTCTTTCAAAATAAACAAAACATTAAACTTAAACGTCTTGAGTCTTTCGATGCCAGCCCCTTATTTAGTGCCACGTGTCTCCTCAAGCGAGCTGCCTCATCCTACTCACCTGCGTGCATACTAAAAGTCAGCTACGCTGAGTGAGTTCTAGTTAATCACATAATCATACAATACCTTCTTACATTTCATACTTAACCTCTTAACTTTCTTACATACACACGTAAGTGCATATACTTTCATTCTTACCTTCATACTTCCTTTACATACATAATCATACGTTTTAAAGAGCCTTTCGCCCTATAACCTCACAAATATTATAAGGGTCTGGTCCCTAACATCACAGATATTATAAGGGTCTGGTCCCTAACATCACAGATATTATTAGGGTCTGGTCCCTAACATCACAGATATTATTAGGGTCTGGTCCCTTTGTTTCGTGTAACTGTACCGTACCTGTTCATACATACTTTCCTTGACAATACGTGCAATCTCCGAAGAGCGTTCACGTACCGTCATCATAACATACATACATTATGCATACATCATATATTCATACATACATCCTATCTTTCATCATACTTATCAATCATATCTTAACTACCATCTAACGATACATGCAATATCCGAAGATCGTTCACGCACCGTCAAACAATCATCATACATAAATCATACAAGGCATACACTTACCACTTAAGATAAGTGTATTAACTATCACATCGAGTATGCACACAGCCCTGAAAACATAACAAGGAAGTGGGGCTAGAAACTCACCTTAATGCGGTTGCGTTCACCGTTTACGGTTATTCCCTTCTTGAGCTGTGCACGACTAACTGTATAATAATTATACGTTTCAGTAAACTATCACTACACATATCGCCTTTCTAGTTTAATCATTACCCTTAACTAACGGGGGTCCGGGGACAGCGCCCCTGGCAGCGGGGTTCTAGGGGCGGCAGCCCCTAGTGGGGTCCAAGGGGCAGAGCCCCTGGCTGGGGTCCAAGGGGCAGAGCCCCAGGTCAGCTTGGAAAAATTTTATTTTCATTAACTGTCTTATCACATTTTTCGTTAGCATTTTGAATCATTGAATAATATGCTACTTAAAAGTTCAAGGGTTTATTTGTAATTAAATCATTCTTTTCTAAGTCCAGGGACCATTCTATCATTCTGTTAAACTTCTAATTCGTTACTTATCCTTAACGAACTGACTTACCATGACGAACTGGTTCTTGTAACGAATTGGAACCTTTAACGAACTGGACTCTTAACGAATCAGTCCATGTAGCGAACCAGTCCAAGTAGCGAATTGGACCTTCTAATTCGTTATCTACTTCAACGAACTGGTCATAACGAATCAAGGGTAATTCGTCACCTATTTCCCTTAACGAATTGAACACGAACTGTAATCAGTTCGCTATGTTCCCATGGACGAACTAGCTAGCGAATCACCTTTAATTCGCTATATTCCTGTAGCGAACTAGGGTTAGGTCAGGAATGTCAGGGTATTCCCTGACATTCCCCATTAACCTCGTACCACTTTCCGGCGCCGCCTTTCCGGCGCCGTCATTGCCGGAAAGCCGCCGGAAAAACGCGATTTCGCCGGAAAAACGGATTTTAGCTCGTTTTTCACCGTTTTTCGTCCCGTTCAATCCAGATCTGAGCTAGGGTGACTCCTAAGCTCATCATAGGTTCGGTTTATACCCGAATCCACCCGGATCTCGTGACTTAAACGGTTTAACGGTGTCGGCTCGTCGTTTCATGATTATATCTAACGGATTTAAGATCAAACAATAAAATACTATCATTACCTCGGGTCGGTTCTCGGTTTCCTTCTTGATATCGGTTTAGAGAGAGAGAGAACTAGAGAGAGAATCTTAAGTGTGTATTTTGGATGGTGTAAGGGATATGTGTAAATGAATTAAATGGAGGATTAAGGGTATATATATTTTTGATCATGGGCTTAAGCCCATGGTCTTTCCTTCATTCCTCCATAACCCAAGTCCATAACCCATATCCATTTACCCAACACAAGTCCATCTCGTATACTATTCAACTAAACCGATAACGACACGCTATAAAATAAACGAACTTTATTTTATTAATATAACCGAAAGTAGGATGTTACAGAAATGGACCCATAAAATCAATGTCCCATATATCGAAGATCTCAACCACCTCGATGGGGTTTTGGGACATATCATTTCAGGATGAGATGTTACTAGCTCTCTGACACGCGTCACACGAACAAACAAACTCATGCGCATCACGAAAAATAGTCGGCCAATAGAATCTCGTATCAAACACACGTTTTCTGGTATAAGTCGCACCAAAATGGCCACCAGTCGGACCCTCATGACAATGTCAAAGAATACTACGATCTTCATCACCAAAAACACATCGTCGAATCACCTGATCCGAGCCAATACGGAATAAGTACGGATCCTCCCAAATGTAGAACTTGATATTTGCAACGAACTTCTTCTTTTGCTGATATGTCAGTTCGGGCACTAACTCACCAGAGGATAGATAATTCGCAAGATCAGCAAACCATGGAAAACCTCATCACTCGCCTTTACATGCAATAAAGTCTCACTTGGGAAATCATCACCAATTCCCTGTTCCCGGGTCTTGTCCATGTCGGAATTTTCTAGTCGTGACAAGTGGTCGGCGGCGACGTTTTCAGCTCCTCTTTCATCCTTAATTTCTATATCGAACTCCTGAAGCAAAAGGATCCAACGAAGGAGTCGAGGCTTCACATTTTTCTTGGCGAACAGGTACCGCAGAGCCGCATGATCAGAGAAAATGATAGTCTTAGAAAGCACGAGATATGAACGGAATTTATCGCACGCGAAAACAACTGCAAGAAGTTCCTTCTCTGTCGTGGTGTAATTTTTCTGAGCATCGTTAAGGGTTTTGCTAGCGTAATAGATGGGATGAAAATGTTTCTCTCGACGCTGCCCTAACACGGCTCCAAAATCAAAATCGCTCGCATCACACATGATCTCAAATGCAAGAGTCCAATCGGGAGTAACAAGAATTGGATCACTCACTAACCTCTCCTTAATTAACTCAAAGGCCTTCAAACACTCCTCACTAAAATCAAACGGCCTATCTTTCTCTAAAAGTTGGGTCATCGGACGGGAGATTTTCGAGAAATCTTTTACAAATCGGCGATAGAAACCCGCATGACCTAAAAAACTTCGAATAAACTTCACAGAAGTGGGCGGTGGAAGTTTGGAAATGGTGTCCACCTTAGCTCTATCTACCTCAATCCCCGCACTAGAAATCTTATGACCTAAAACAATACCCTCACGAACCATAAAATGACATTTCTCCCAATTAAGCATAAGGTTCGTCTCTTCACATCTAGCGAGCACTCTATCTAAGTTACGCAGACAGTCATCGAAGGAATTCCCAAAGACAGAAAAATCATCCATAAAGACTTCCATTGAATCCTCGATTAACTCATGAAAAATGGCCACCATGCACCGCTGAAATGTGGCTGGAGCGTTATATAATACAAATGGCATACGTCGGTACGCGAATGTGCCAAAGGGACATGTAAATGTGGTCTTCTCTAGAACACCCGGTGCGATGGGGATTTGGAAATAACCAGAAAAGCCATCAAGAAAACAATAAAATTGCTTTCCTGATAAACGCTCAAGCATCTGATCAATGACTGGAAGCGGAAAGTGGTCATTTCGTGTAGCCTCGTTAAGTCTGCGGTAGTCGATGCAAACTCGCCACCCTGTTACAGTCCGTGTTGGTATGAGCTCATTCTTTTGATTTGTGATAACTGTCTACCGCCCTTTTTAGGGACCACCTGGACTGGACTAACCCACGCGGAGTCGAAGATCGGAAAAATCAAACTAGCATCGAGCAACTTAATAACCTCCTTCTTGACAACCTCCTGCATGTTCGGTTTAAGCCTCCTCTGCGGCTGCACCATGGGTTTAAACTCGTCTTGCATAAAGATTTTATGTGTGCAAAATGACGGGTTTATACCTTTGATATCCATAAGCTTCCATGCGATGGCATGCTTATGAGATTTCAGAACAACCATCAACTTCTCTTTCTCCTCCGTCTCCAAACTCGAAGAGATGATGACAGGAAGTTGAGACCCCTCCCCTAAAAACGCATACTCGAGGTGAGATGGCAAATCTTTTAGCTCTAAAGATGGGGCGGGGGGGGGGGGGTTCTCAACAGATGGTTTTTTGATCGGAAACTCTCGCTCTTCAACCGCAAGGACATCAGAAAAGATTTGGGAACTCATGATTGGCTCTTGTCCTCCTTCTTCAGGTAACTGCTGCTCCTCATTCTCATGCAGCTCAAAATCAATATCTGTCATCTCGAATGACTGATTCTCCACATCGATGATCTGAGTGTCGGACGTGTCTCTCTGGCAGACCTTCGTAAGATAGTCGCCTACATGCATCATGAAAGTTTCTGTGACGTTCGTCAAATTTGGACCTCGAGTTATATTCGTATTTTAAACTTTTATTTTGTAAAACCGGACACAACATTTTTAGAACTTTATTTAAATTATTATATAATAATATTTTAGACCTCGATCATAAATAAAACGATGTTTGTTACATTTTAGGGTCGTTAAGGAAAAACATAACGGGGCCAAACTAATTGTCGTAAAGTCGTTACAAGTTATAAAAACCTTTAAACTCGTATTTAAGCTTGACTGAAACTTGGAGGGTATTTTGTGAAAATATGACACATATATAAATAAACAAAAAAATAAAACTAACCCTAAACCTAATATATACAAACAACCAGTCGCATCCTTTTCTTTCTAGCCGTTTTCCGGCGATGGTAAAGTCCGGCAAGACTCCGGCGAGCCCGGTTTTCGGGCCAACCTCACCCCCGACGCACCACCACTAACCTACCTCCTCCTCTCGGGCCTCCAACACGCATACACACAACAAACCGCCACCTCCGACGACCTCCGACGGCTACTCCGGCCAACCCCAACTTTCCCCCCGACCTGATAACACCACCGCACCCTTCTCCACCCCTCATTTTTCTTTCCCCGTGTTTTCCGGCGTCTCCAAACCACCGCACCACCACCTCGGCCGTCTCCTCCTTCCTCCTACACGCCACCACCATCACCACCTTTGGCCACCATCATTTTTCCTTCGTCTCTCGGTCATTCAATAACCCCTGCGGCCACCCGCTTTCCTTTTCTCTCTTCATGTTTTTCCGGTGACTGGAAAACCGGCCACCGGTGTACGCCGTAACTCTCTCTCTCTCTGTCTCACTCACCCTTTCTTTCTCTGTCTTTGTTTTCCGGTGACCTCGGTTCCTTCACGATATAGAGCCGTGTCCCGCGAACGACTAATAGGTATAATTCAATTCGGGTTTTGTTATTATTAAACTTCATATATCGATTATCGGGAGTTTACGTTGTGGGAACGAGTTTGGTTTTAAATTGTTATTTAAATTATGGAATTGGTTTGTTAACATATTGTGTTTCGGGATTTGGATTTTTGAGTCGTCTCGTCAAGACCCGAGTTCGAGTCCCCCGCTAAAACCGATTTTGTGTTATTGTTGTTAAAAGTTGTATAATTGGTATAAAACCATTTAATATATAAAACTCATTATTTATAACGATTATTATTATATTTACTATTATTATTATAAATATTAAAGTTGCTATTATTTTTTTATAAAGATCATATTACTAATTATTAAAATCATATTTCTATCATTTATTTATTAACATTATTATTATTATTATTATTATTATTATTACTAACTAGATGGTTTTTATTGTTATTACTATTATTGTTAATATTATCCACTTGTTTTTATTTAACCAAAACCATGTCGTGCCTAGTTGTCGTTTCACGTCATTAATACTCGAGTTACATTTTTATCACTAATACTATTAGAATTACAATGTTATAAGTATTAATTATTATCTTTAATATGACACATATAATTTTCATGATAATAATTATTATTAGTAAAATTCTTAAATCTATTAATAATGTATTCAACAACAAAAGTAATTATTATTATATTGTTATTATTATTACTATTATTAGTTTAACAACAATCCTCGAGTGGTAGTATAGTCATATATCATCAACATTATCTTATATATCTATATATATAAAACATATTTTAAAAATCATTATTATCATTTCTATCTTAAACATTAATAATATTATTATAAACCTTATTATCAATTCATTTTTTTTATAAAACCGAACTCTTGAATTAAACTCGACTTGTTTCTATTTAATATTGGTTTAGTTATTTAAAAGCCCAATAAAATAATATTATTTTATTTTAATTATCAATTTAATATTGGTTTAGTTAACCGATAACCCGATTTACAACCGAACCTTCTCGTCCAATGTTTCCAATATAGTTTCATTATGGTTTCAAGTTCATTGATATATATTACGTTATTTATTTTAGCTAAGGTGTTTATCGTTTAAAGTCGGATCTGTTCGTTTACCGTTCGAGCTTCATTTATTTTATCTATTTATTTCTCAGTTCATCAGTCGAGGTGAGTACATTCATACCCCTTTTTCCATCTTTCGTTTTGGGGTGACATTTCATACTTATCAAACTAAATGTTTTAATTACTTGCATCTTAAACCTACAAACGTAATTGTATACCTTACTTGAATAATTGCTCGATTTGGTGTTCTATGCTTATTTGTCTATGTGTTTATCGCTTTTGGATGATGGAACTATAAATCCTAGACTACTTGGCATCCCCTTGTAGCAAGGTTTCGTTAACGTGATGCAATTAACGATAATTATTAAATCCTAGACTACTTGGCAACCCCTTGTAGCTAGGTGGTGCTAATGTGATTAGCAATTGTCAATAAAATCCTAGACTATTTGGCATCCCCTTATAGTTAGGTGTCGATAACGTAAAACTATTAGCGATATCTATTTATCCAAGTTGTTGTTTTTATTTATTGTTTTGTATACAAGTTTTGTGGCTTTTTACTACTATATATTTATATGCTCAATATTATAAATTGCTCACCAACCTTTGTGTTGACAAACTTTATTTTATGAAATGTTACAGGTTTGACTTTTGTTGACTTGAGGACTTGATGAAAACGTTACCAAGACCTTTAGGATATTAGTAAAATGAACAATATAAATGTTACTTGTATTCAAGTTGTTTGTGTGAACGAGATGTGTTGATTTTTGATTTATAAAATAAATGAGTTGATTAAATATTGTGTAAGGCCCCGAACCCGGTAGCCCCACTTTAGCGTCGGATTTACTCATAAACACAGTTCTTCAAATCAGAGTTTATTAAAACTTTTCGCGGAATATAAAACATCAATCATTTGTTACAAAACATTAAATCTTTTCTTTGATACCATAACACAAAACTTTATATTTAAAACATCTTTACTTCTTTCTTCAGATGCCAGCCGTTCAATCCATGCCGTGTGTCATCCTCATGCTAACTCTATAATCAGCTCACCTGCGTGCATACTAAAAGTCAGCTACGCTGAGTGAGTTCTAGTTAATCATACAATATCATACAATACCTTCTTACATACATTCGTACTTAACCTCATAACTTTCTTTCATACACACATAAGTACTCATACCTTCATTCTTACTTACATACTTTCTTTCTTACTTACATACTTTCTTTCTTACTTACATACTTTCTTTACATTCATAATCATACGTTTTAAAGAGCCTTTCGCCCTATAACCTCACAGATATTATAAGGGTCTGGTCCCTAGTTTTCGAATATTAGAAGGGTTCGATTCCCTAACATCACAGATATTATAAGGGTCTGGTCCCTATCATCACAGATATTATAAGGGTCTGGTCCCTAACATCACAGATATTATAAGGGTCTGGTCCCTAACATCACAGATATTATAAGGGTCTGGTCCCTAACATCACAGATATTATAAGGGTCTGGTCCCTAACATCACAGATATTATAAGGGTCTGGTCCCTAACATCACAGATATTATAAGGGTCTGGTCCCTAACATCACAGATATTATAAGGGTCTGGTCCCTAACATCACAGATATTATAAGGGTCTGGTCCCTTGGTTTTCGAATATTATTAGGGTTCGATTCCCTCTTCGTTACCATACAACCATACATCCTACCTCGAGTATTATTAGGGCTCGGTACCCTTTTCGTAACTATACAACCATACAACCGTCATTTCCTTCTTTTCCTAACTTTATTACGTTCATACACATAAACATACATATCATACTTACCATATTTATAACGTTACAACCTGACAGTACGTACAATATCCGAAGATCGTTCACGTACCATCAAGCAATCATTCATACATATCACACATATCACATACCATTCGTGTACCTATACACACATACTTACATTATATCATAAGAACACTCTAGGCATTCTTTACCTCATCCATTAACAACCATACCCCTTGTCGTTACGTGCAATATCCGAAGATCGTTCACGCCCCGACAAGTATTCATTTGAATATTCATACATCTACAACATATAATATTCGTACCTTTATTTTTAACCTGACATTACGCGCAATATCCGAAGATCGTTCGCGTACCGACAAACAATCATTCATATCTATCACACATATCACATATGACATACACTTATCACTTAGGATAAATGTATTAACAACACATCGAGTATGCACACAGCCCCGAAAACATAACAAGGAATGGGGCTAGAAACTCACCTGAATACTGTTACGCTCTCCGTTAATAGTTATTCCCCTCTTGAGCTGTGCACGGCTAACTCTATAATATTTACACGTATCAATTAGCTACTACTACTTATGTTGCGTTTCTATCTTTATATGACCCACAACGAACGGGGGTCCGGGGGCAGCGCCCCTGGTAGCGGGGTTCTAGGGGCGGCAGCCCCTAGCGGGGTCCAAGGGGCAGAGCCCCTGGCTGGGGTTAAGCTGCCAGGTCAGCTTGGAAAAATTTTATTTTCGATAACTGCCTTAACACATTTTCCATTAGGTTTTTAATTTATTTTCTAAACGAACCTCACTTCAGGCGAAGTTAAACCTTAGGCGAACTTGGCTTCAGGCGAAGTTAAACCTTAGGCGAACTTGGCTTCAGGCGAAGTTAAACCTTAGGCGAACTTGGCTTCAGGCGAAGTTAAACCTTAGGCGAACTTGGCTTCAGGCGAAGTTATCCTTAGGCGAACTTGGCTTCAGGCGAAGTTATCCTTAGGCGAACTTGGCCGTAGGCGAAGTTATCCTTAGGCGAAGTTACGCTTGAAGGCGAAGTTACGCTTGAAGGCGAAGTTCATCAGGCGAACTTAATCTTGCAGGCGAAGTTGTCGCGCTGCAGATCTGTTTGCCCATAACTCCTTCGTTTCTTAGCCAAATAACTCGATTTTGGTACCCACGGAACCGTATGATCGGCGCCTACAAACCCCAACCATCAAATCGCCCTAAAATCGACGTTTTAGGGGTCCGATTTGGGCAGTTGGGTTTCGGGTCCGGTTAACCCATCCAATCCTAACCATTTTCAGTAATATTAGCTTTGTTGGATATGTTCTTACCTTACCAACGCAGATCTATCAACAAAACCTCGGGTCTCGGCTCCGAATCTTGATCGGTTAGGATGTGTGTGTTTTGAGGGTGTAAGGAGTGTGTGTTAGGGAGTTTGGTGAGAAATGAGATATTTTGGGATTTTGGGGGTATTTATATCCCTGAAATCCCATTCTCATTTAACCTATCTCAATTAACCCAAGTCCATAACCCACTTCCATTACCCGACACTAGCCCGACCCATACCAACTCCTATTCTTTTATTTATTTCCTGATAACCCGAGTAAACTTCCCATCCATTAATAAGTAATATAATTAATAAAATTTCGGGATGTTACATATTGTCACTTTAAATAGTGTCTTGTGTATTTGTCCAATCACGTTGCACCCCGGCATGTTCCGCCACCTTTGGTCGGGGTGTGACAGCGTCGATGAAATAGAGAGTGTCATCATGCTGCTGTGTATGCCTCGTGGATTTCTGCACGTCGAATGAGATTGTGTCATCATGAACTCGAAGAGTCAATTTTCCATCGGCAACATCAATGAGAGCGCGTGCGGTGGCTAAGAATGGACGACCGAGGATGAGCGAAACATTCAAGTCCTCATCCATATCGAGAATGACAAAGTCGACCGGAAAGATGAATTTGTCCACCTGCACCAACATGTTCTCCACAATGCCCCTTGGGAATTTCACAGATCGGTCTGCCAGATGGATACTCATTCGGGTGGGAAGCAGCTCTCCCATGTTAAGTTTGGCAAACACAGAATAGGGCATGAGGTTAATGCTTGCACTGAGGTCGGCCAAATCATTGCTAACATGAAGATTACCAATCAAGAAAGGAATGGTAAAGCTGCCCGGATCTGTCATCTTCCTAGGAAGCTTGTTCCGTACGGCGGCAGAACACTCCTCACTAAGAGTAACAGTCGAAAGCTCCTCAAGTTTCTTTTTGTTAGTGAGCAAATCTTTAAGAAACTTGGCGTGTTTTGGCATGTTCGTGAGAGCTTCAATAAACGGAATGTTCACATGGATCTTCTTAAGCATGTCGAGAAACGTAGAGTACTGCTCCAAATCATTCTTCTTCACCAGACGACCGGGATATGGCGGTTTAGGCTTATAAACGAGCACTGGTTCCTGTTCAACATGCTTCTCCTTCTCAACTGACGGACCGCCTGACCGTGAGGTACTTGCTGGGCCTCGCCTCTGGTTCACCTTGTCAGGCGGTGTCTCTAACTCGAGCTCCTCATCAACTTCCTCCTCACTTGGTGTATCTCTAACGACACCTCTCCCACTTCGGGTAGTCACTGCCATGGCCTGAGCATTTTGAAATGGTTTAGAATAGGTTGGACCGGGATTAGGGACGGTGTTACTTGGAAGACTCCCCGAGGGTCGTTGATCAATCTTTGCGGACAACTTACCAAACTTGGCCTCAAGATTCTGAAATGCGACCTGTTGTCCCTTCATAAACGTCTCATGCTGCAAAAGAGTGGATTTGGTGTTGGCATCATTTTGTAAGAGCTGATTTAACAATTGAGATTTGTTAGCCAACATCTCCTCGATCTTGGAAGTACTATTTGGTACAGGAGCAGGTTCGGGGGCAGGTTCTTGGAACAGATTCTGGCGTTGCTGATAACCGGAGTTACCTGCTCGCCAATTAGAGTTAGAATTATTGTTTCGCCACCCAAAATTGAAGGGACGGTTTTGATTAGCAAGAAAATCTACCTCCTCCTGAGAATCAACGGGAAAATTGGCTGTCTCGTGATTACCATGACATATCTCGCACATACGAGCTTGCAACTTAAGCTCTTTGACTTCCCTCTTCAGTGCCTCCAAATCTGCCGACACACTCGTATTCCGATCAACATGATGCACTCCACGTGATGCTGAGATGGCTGCTGCCTTGGCAGCCGAGACGGACCTTCTACTCGGTGTATGCTGATCCCCTAATGCAATGCTCTCGAACATTTATTCAGCCTCCTCTATGGTGAATTTATCGGGCATGTTTCCTCCGGCGGCGGTATTGAACCGTTGTTGGGTTTCGGGAGTAAGACCGTTATAGAATTTTTCAATCACAGCCCAATCGTTTAGGCCATGCTGAGGACAACGGCTTATAAGAGTTTGGAAGTGCTCCCACGCGGAATGATAGGACTCATCGGGGTCCATATGAAACGAACGGATTTGCTCGCGTAGACGTCTAGCCTTCGAT
This sequence comes from Bidens hawaiensis, assembly GCF_021521415.1. Taxonomy (NCBI): domain Eukaryota; kingdom Viridiplantae; phylum Streptophyta; class Magnoliopsida; order Asterales; family Asteraceae; genus Bidens; species Bidens hawaiensis. The sequence goes on from NW_027496720.1 coordinate 110,213, forward strand.
GGAGGAAAATACTTCCTAAGGAACTTGGATTTCAAGTCAGCCCATGTGGCAATTGAGGCATTTGGAAGAGAGTCAAACCATATAGCAGCACGACCGGAAAGTGAGAACGGGAATAACTTAAGATGAATGGCGTCGGACGAGATATTATTAATATTAAATTTTTCGCATATCCGCACGAATTGGGACAGGTGTCCCGGAGCATCTTCGTCATCCAAGCCGTGATACTGAGCAGAATTGGTGATAGAATTCATGACGTGAGAGGGAATTTGCCAGTTTTGGTTATTAGTCGCAGCATGTCGAACAATTGCAAATCGGGCTCCCATGGTGCCATCGATGGCTCTAGCATGAATAGTTTGTCTCGGTGGTGGAACGACGTCGCCCATAGCTATTCAAGGAGTAGTGACGCTAACCTGGATGTCGGGTGAATCGCTCTCGCTATCTGTAGTCTTCATAAGTCGCTTTTGAAACTCTCTCTCAGGCTCTTTTGATGCAGTGAATAAAGGTGGTCCTTGAGAACGGCTATTATGCATGAACTAAAACAAAAATTATTTAATTTAATTAATTTTTTTTAAGAAAACCTAAAGGCACAAATAGCAAGTAAAGGCACCTAAAGGAAAATAACAACTAAAAATCAAATAAACAAATAAACAGATCAGATAATCAACTCGGTTTAAACAAAGAAATTGCCAGTGTCCCCGGCAACGACGCCAAAAACTTGATGTGTGAAAAGCGTATATAATATTAAAAACCAAGTTTTACCGAATTCACCTAAAAAACACACACACAATCGGCAAGTGTACCGGACGCAATGTAGCTAGCAAGTAAGAACGAATATCGAACCTAGGACACTATGGGTAAACTCTTATTATTAAATCTAAAAGATTACTAACCTCGACTTTCTTCTGATTTTATATTTTTTTATATTAATTAAACTAATAAAACTTAACTAATTATAATTAAAACTAAAATAAAACTTTATAAAAAATCTGGTTTTAAAATAAATATGAGAAACGACTACCTAGGTAATGGAATCTTACTAGTTAAATAAATAGTTAACGAACTTGACTTGGTTGAAAAACAATATCTTAAAAGACACTAAAGACCATTAAAATACGATAGATCGCCTTCTAGCCTCACCGACGACTGTAACATCCGGCCCCTCGCACCACCAATATTGTCCGCTCTGCCCACGAAGAGCTCACGTATTTGTTTTTGGTTGCACAAAACGCGTTGGTGATTGAAGAGGCATGACATTACTTATGAACTAGTGATCTCTCTTGTCCACGGCCGATGTGGGATAGCCTAAGAGTGGGACGATGTTGTGTTTGCCAAGGGTGTTACAGACAACCCCCCTTTGGACTCATCGTCCTTGATGAGGCGTGTCCCAACATCCCGAACGGCACAAGAGTGGCTCTGATACCAACTGTAACATCCGGCCTCTCGCACCAACAATATTGTCCGCTCTGCCCACGAAGAGCTCACGGATTTGTTTTTGGTTGCCCAAAACGCGTTGGTGATTGAAGAGGCAGGACATTACTTATGAACCAGTGATCTCTCTTGTCCACGGCCAATGTGGGATAGCCTAAGAGTGGGACGATGTTGTGTTTGCCAAGGGTGTTACAACGACACCCTAGAACTCTAATGACATGTGAAGCTTAATTGTTAAAGGTTTGGATCACCTCCCAGTCTCACATTGCCTAATAATACTATGGTACCCCACAACCCAAATCACCTCTTGGTCTCTTCGGATACAATATATATTAATATAAAGAGAGTATTTTTAATTAACTTGAACACAACTTGTATCATAATAATCTAAGGGACCTAGGATAACTCACTCCCGTGCAATTATTACCCAAACCCGCAAAAGACAAAGATGACACAACACTAAATCACCTCCCGGTTTCTCTAGAGAAAGAATAGTAAAATCTAATAAACCTTTTTTAATTATTCCTACGGTTATTTCGACAATAAATCGCAAACAAGTTGAAAACACAAAGTAGAAAACCTAATCATGTGTCTAACAATCACCAAATAACTATTAAACACAAGTGGAATAAATATTAAAATAATATACTAGATTTAATTACTCAACCATATCATGAACAAATCAATTAAAAACTTTACCATAATACTAAATCAACCAACGTCAAATAATAGTTCGTCAAACCATTAATCTAAACTAGTAATCAACCAAAACCTTGGTAGTGTAAAAGTATTTAGTTACTCATAATCAAATATGAAACAAAAACAAAAGTTAAATTGCAAAAGGGTTTCATAATGGAAGTTTAAAAAAACAAACCAACAGTTCCGCCAACTTCCAAATTCCCTGTGTGGTTGTGTTTGCGGCCTTGTGCCTTCTTTTGACTTTGTGTTCCTCCAACAGTAGCAGCTCTAAAATTATTATTATATATTATTCTTTTCGTCTCTTGTTGTCTAATGTGATGAGACAAAATAAACTTCCTCCAAAAGTCCTTTCTTTGACTCTCGTTCAAACCAAAAACAATTATATTATTTGCTTCGCCTTTTTTCCTTCTGTCAGTCCTGAGCTCCACGTCCAAAACCCACCAAACCCTCAAAAGAAATCATATTACCTCTTCTATGATGCGTCTCTTTATATTATTATATTAGGGTTTTTTTATTTTTAGTTCCAACAAATCTTAAAGCCCACCAGTTTATTTTCTGGTCACAAACGTTTTATTTCTTTTGATCTTCTTGTGAGCCCAGCTCATATGCCTTGTAAATTTTGAAATCCAAGACTTCAACACCTACAATGCATTCAAACAATCATTTATTTAGTTTTAAACTCGTTGTCTCATAAAACCTTTAAACTTTAAATATGAGTCAATTGAGAGTAATATTAAATAAAAATGACGTCAAAAACTATTTAAAATATAGGAAATATATATAATATTTATATATAATTTAGCTCATATCATTATTTTTAAAGAAATATACAAGTCTTGTTAGCTAAAAACAAACTTGTGTGTCTTAAGCGAGTGAAAATCGGTTTGGTTCGGTTTCCATCTCACAATAAGTTCATAGACGGTTTTCACATGTCCAAATATCAAAGAACTTGTATAATAATTTATAAATTATGAAACTTAAGTTTTACAGCCAAAAAGTTAACAATAAAGTCTTTAAATGAAAATTCGGTTTGGTTCGGTTTCCATCTCACAATAAGTTCATAGACGGCTTCCACTTGCCCAAATATCAAAGAACTTGTATAATAATGTATAAATGATGAAACTTAAGTTTTATAACCAAAAAGTTAACAATAAAGTCTTTAAACGAAAGTTCGGTTTTCGGTTCGGATCTTGGTTCGGGTTAAGACCGAGGTAAGATTCTACAAGCCCATAACCATAGAACTTATAAAAATGATTTTAGAAATTTAAATCTAACAACAAGCATGTTTAAACAATTATTTAACAAAAACTAGTAAACAAAGTTCGGTTTACGGTTTAGAGCTATTTACGGTTAAACCGATGCTAGACTTTTCAAACTCATAACCATGGAACTTCATAAATGATAAACAAACTAAAATGAGCAGAAGTTAGTCATGGTTAGTATGTATAAACAAGTTATATAGTTATATATATATATATACATATGTATATATATATCAAGGACATGAAGTCCTCCATGAAGCCTTGCCTTACGAGGTCTGAAACTTAATCAACCGAGGCCGGATAAGTGACTACCAAAGGTAAAACGTGGTGTATATTATATATATATATATTTTATGCCATAAGATTCAAGTATTAATTAAGACTAAGCAAGATAATAAAAACAAGAGATATGGTCAGTTTGACTTTCAAAAGTCAAACTGCCAAGAACAAGCATAAACACCCTTAAAGATCAAAGAATTTGAGTGTGGGAATGAAATGAGAGCAGGGATTGATGTTGGGAGGGGTCTTGTATATATTGGGAAAGGTTGGGAGGGTTAAACATGTGGTTTTGTGGGTAAAAACCGAGTTTTGGACAAAAGAACAAACAAGAAAACACAAAAAGCAACATCTGCAGGTTTGAAGCCGCCACGCGCGACTGCCCTAGCCTTCATGGCCGCTGGGCGCGGCGCCCATGAGGGTTGGGTTTGGTCAGCTCGTCTTGCGTGGTTCGTTTTGCGTCCCAGAAGTTCGTTTTTGATGTAATTTGATCGTTTTAAAGGCGTTTTCGAATCCGTAAAAGGGGTTTTTCAAATTGAACATGTGGGAATGATTTAGTAACATAAAATCCAATATTTTATATATTTGAAATGTTCGGGATATAAATCGGGTCGGTTTACGTGATAAACGAATACAAATAAGACCCGAAATTGACGAATGTCACATCTAACTTACCACAACCGTATTAAGTGCCCAACTCAGCCTATATATACCATGCCATTCTTCATTGAATACATACCCATCTACACCTTCAATAACATTAAATTCTCTTCAACCATCTTTTTTCACCACCATTAATAGGGGAATTATCACATCCGTCCAACCTTTGAAAATCAAGGAGATTAAGCTCTTGGAAGAAGTCATTAACATCAAAGATTATTCATCAAAATTGGTTAGATTGTTCTAATTGGATCATGTTTGTATCTATTACTTTGATGTATAGCATTATGTTTACTACTTGCTAAACTTTCATAGTATCATCTTGGTTTATAAAGAATTTTAATTGAAGTTTAATTATATTAGTTAAACGTGTGATCGGTTTTATAATATGTAAAGATTATGTTGTAATTATCACTTGATGAGAAATGCTATAATACTCTTAAAAGATACCCCCAGTACCGAGCTTGTCGATAAGCCGATAAATTGCTAGTCTTGTGAGGCCTTGGTTAATAAACTTCAAAAGAGACATCAAGTACCAAACTTTATGATAAGCTGGGAACTGCCATTCTTTTAAGGGTTTGGTTTGAGAGAAAGCATAAACCCTAATATGAACATGGACCAAATGAATTATTAGTAATAACTAATTGTTGGGTGTGGATTTTTATCCTCGGAATTGAGCTTAACTTAAGGATCTTGACTCAAGCGGTTATTCTGAGGAAGGTACGTTGACTAATTCAATTGTCCTATATTATCTAACTGTTTTGCAGATAAGAGCACGTGTTAAATATGTTTATAAGAACGTGGATTTCAACGGAATGTTATTTGAACTTCGTCAACTAAAAACGTGGGCAGTAACGGCTTGTTGAAGAAGTAGTCTAGGGTTTCCGGAATAATCGGAATAACAGTTGTAATCTTCTTATTATATATTGAGCTGATAATATCAATAGGTCACACACTCTCTCACGATCTAGCTTACTAGCAATCACTGTAACACTTAGCTTTCGATATTCTATCAGCTCCAACCTTTGTAATCACCGATTTTTGTTATTAATAAAATTGACGGTGATAGTTTTCACCGTCTGGGGTTTTTTTTTGCCGGAGATCATAATAATCAAGCGTTAATTCGACCAAAAGTTAAATTCATAATCCTTAACCGAAGCAATTCGACTAAGGGTTTTTTCCCTCGTAATCATATCTTTGTATTCGATATCACCATCATTAAGCACTTCACCCCACGCACTAATTAGTTCAAAAGTTGCTTTGTAAATTTTTGACCGAAACAATTTGGCGCCCACCGTGGGGCGAACAGTGCTTTGATCATTATTCACTTTCAAATTAAACCCTACTTTCAATAACCACAGCATGTCGACCCAAACAAAAATCGTTTCCACCTCTGTCGCAGCTTCGGAATCCTCAGTGAGGCCACCCATGCCTCCTCCTCCTGCTGGTGGTATCCCGAAGAAGCTTGACAACATCCAGAAGAAGACTGCTACTCCTGTGTTCTCGGGGTCGAAGCCATCTTCCCAGGATCCCATCATGGTGTCCAACAATGACCTCATGTCTATGTATAGGCGGGTGCAGGAACAAATGGAACGCCAGAACAAAACCAACCAGATGCTCGTGAAGGAACTAGAAGATATCAAGAAAGCCAAGAAGCCGGCGGAAGAATTCACCTGACTAATCCCGAGATCTCTGGATTTCACTCCTCCAGGATCTTCAGGACTGGTGCGTCCAGAGTCGGCCGTGGCGTACAACTCCGGATTCCCTCCCTTCCAGCACTCAGGGTCCGCAGGATCTCACTTATCTGGATCCCAAGGATACTTGTATGCATCCTCTGCTGGACCTCTTCAACATGCAGGATTCTCAGGATTGTCCCATTTGGGAGGACCCTCAGGATTGTTTCAACAGTCTGGATCCTCAGGATTGTTCCACCAGACGGGGTCCTCAGGTCCTTATCAGCAAGCGGCATCCTCAGGATTGTCGCAACATTCCGGATCCTCGGGATTGTTCCATCAGGCGGGATCCTCAGGTCCTTATCAGCAGGCGGCATCCTCGGGATTTGCTCAGGCTCAGCAGTTCACAGGATCTTCTGATGTGCACCAGGGAGACTTCATCCCGATGCAGGCCAACGCTCCAACTGCTCCGGTTACCACCCCTGGAAATACTATGTTTGGGAATGCGAGCTACAATGTCACACCCCGATCGTGATGGCGGAATAATCGAGGCGCGGCGACTAAGTCGTTATTGTTGAGCACAATAGTATAAAAGTCTAAATGCATAAACATAACCAAAATGTCAAATATTACACCATCCAGGTAACATGAAACAAATTGTTTTAATACAAAATATCAAGTTTCCAAACAACTCCTAGACTAGCCTTCATCTCTCTAAGGCCTCTAAACTTGCTAGGGATTTCTTGCTGCATTATTTCCTGAAAACATGTAACAAACTGTCAACTACATAAAGTAGATGAGTGAATTCATAGGTTTAAAGAAAAAGAGTTTATACACAAACATACTAGTATAGGTTGTAGGGGTTTATATATAGGGTGTACCTGCGGCTAACCCACCACTCCTACAACTTATACTACTATGTTTGGATATAATACCCGGTTTTAAGATGGTTTGTAAGAAAAGGTCTCTTGGTTTTCCCAAAGAGGTTTTTGTAGTAAGTAAAACATGAAATGTTCTCCTGGACTCTCAGCGGGCTTATTATTCTCCCATTAGAGTCGTTTGTGATAAGATTACTCAAAGATTTGTGGTCTCCCAACGGTACATGTAGCACATAGCAGTTAAGCATAAATAAGGACATATAGATTTGAGCATGCTAAGTTTACTAGATAAACCAACACCAAGATCCCACTGTTTACTAGTATCCAAGATGATGGTGAATAAATGATGATGATGATGAATGATGATGAAACTCAATGATCACACAAGACTTGATTGATCCCACGCAAGACTTAAACCAAGACTACCTCGTTCTTGTCATCCAGGACTCAGCTAGGTTCTACCGAGAGTAGGATAGACTCCCCAAAGAATCCTGGGTTCCCTTGGTCCCTACCGAGACTAGTATAGGTCCTCAAGAGTTATGGATTTCACCGAGACTAGTATGAAATCCCAAGAGTTACGAGTGCCACCGAGAATAGAATGCCACTCATGGTCGCGAGTTCTACCGAGAGTAGAATAGACTCTCGCGTCCAATTCAACTCATGATGCTTTGATCTCTAGATTTCCATGCTGACACAATGACTATGATGATATGAATATGATTCCCATTCCCATGATGTCAATGTTCATAGAATTTCCCATACTCATTGATTTCCAATGTTCTTAGATCTCCATAAGTTGATGGGTTTTCCCCATGTTCATAGATTTCCAAAGTTTATAGTTTCTTAAAAAGCTTGTGGATTTCCGCACGTGTGTAGAAATCCAAAAGTTTATAGTTTAAAGAGTGTTTGCATAAATGATTTTATCCAAACGTGTAAAGTTACCATGTTTCCACCCCATAGTTTTGAAAAGCTTAAATAGGGGCTATGAACTCACCTTGATCTCGGGTTAGGATGGTGCTACAATAGATCTCCTTAGCCTAGAGTTGAACATATATAAAAGGTTAACAACGTGCTATAAGTCTAAGAAAACGAGCTTACGCGGCCTCGAGCAAAAACTGGGTTTTAAAGACGAAAACAGCTTGGTTCTGGCTTGATTCGATCGAATAGGAACACGTTCGATCGAATAGACACACATTCGGTCGAATCTGAGGCACACTCGATCGAACTAGAAACACATTTGGTCGAACCAGTTGGAAAAACTCGTTCGGTCGAACATGGAACTTGTTCGATCGAATAGACACTCGTTCGATCGAATACGAAACTCATTCGGTCGAATGAGTTGGAGACCATTCGGTTGCTTTCCTATTCGATCGACTGGACTGATTCGATCGACTGGTTCGATCGAATGAGTCTGATTCGACTCCTTCAAGCTGGGCGACGGAGAAACCTACGGGTTTTTCAGATTTTCCAGATTTTTGACCCAAAATCGAAGTTTTTGACATGGAAATGCTCGGGATTGAAAGGGCTATCGATTCCTAGTGATTTTAAACACAAAAGCCTGCATTTTGACACCAAAACAAGACGGTTTTTGACCCGAAAACTCTAGAAACGAAAATGGGTGTTTTTGCTCGATTTGAGGCCGAAAATGGTTATGAAAATGGATGATTTTCAAGAAGATCTTACCAAGAATAACAACAAACAGATTTGTGGACTCGGATTTGAAGTTTGAAGACTTTCTCTCTCTAGTTTCTCTCTCTAGAATGAGAGTGTTTGGGTGGGAAGTGTTGGTGGAAATGAAAGAGATGGTGTAAGAATACTTGATTTTCCGCTTAAATACTCGGGTGACTCGGGTTCGGGTTTAGGCTACCGACGGGTCAAGACTAGTCGAGTTCATAAGTTTTTTTTTTTTTTTTTTAAACAAACTAAAACTTTTTCAGCAAAACTTTTATAAAACCATTTTCCGAATAATTATTTGAAATCTTTTTAAATAAGAACATTTAATTTTTCGAAAGCATAAAAATTAATATTTTTCAGGCGTAAATGTCGTTTTATAAAATAAACATTTTAAATGATAAAAGCAGATTTTTCCAATGATATGGGTTCCGAACTTATCGTCCAGAATCCCAAAGTCTATAGTTTCCGATGATTTCACGATCCTAGTTTACCAATCGAATTTCAGGGCGTTACATTCTCCCCAATTTAGAGGAATTTCGTCCCGAAATTTAGAACTTAGTATAGTTGATGCAATGATGTTTTAGATCAAATGATCCCATGATGACCACTATGCGCCACTACCCCTAATTTTCGTCTTGGATACCACCCAAATCAAGTTGAAGGGGTTTATATATAGGGTGTACCAGCGGCTAACCCACCACTCCCTCAACTCCACTTGGGTGTTTCTTTCGACTCCTATTAGTTCAATGACACACAGGACGACACACTATTTTCCACTACAAGGCATCACCTTCAAGCTTTACATCAGACATATTCATTTCGGATTGAAGGGGTTTATATATAGGGTGTACCAGCGGCTAACCCACCACTCCTTCAATCTCCAATGAATAATTCCCTCAATAACTCTTGAATTTAACGCCTCACAGCTGCCACGCTAACTATGAGTCCCTAATTCCAAGTCTCGCTTCAGACATAATCAACTTGTGCCGAAGGGGTTTATGTATAGGGTGTACCAGCGGCTAACCCACCACTCCTTCAACATTCATTGATTAATTCCCTACACGAAGCTTGAGTTCACGACTCATAGTTACACAATAGCATATTTTTTATACACGTATACACCTGTGAACTTGATGTAATTATATTCCGGACTATAATTACGAGTTCACCTTGTATCAATGTATAAACTCCATTGTGTGCGGCTAGAAAAATCGACACGACACCACACACACACACACAACCATGCTTCATGAATGCTAGAATGATGACAAATTTTGGCTCAATGATACATAGTTTACCCCAATGTTTACATGATTAAGTATGCACAACTTGTGTTTTCCAGCACGAGTCATGGGTAGCCAAACTTGGTGTTATGCAAATAAGAGAATATTTATAAGCAAATAGGAACAACATGATACTTCATTGATTGATATTGGTCCCTGATTACATGATTACGATTACATAGACTCCAAGATTTCTAGAATTACAAAGATGATGACTAAGCGAACAGATGAGGGTATTCCTCCTTCATCTTATCCTCTCGCTCCCATGTGAACTCGGGTCCACGATGGTTGTTCCAACGTACCTTGACTATGGGTATCCGGCTTCGCTTAGTCCTTTTGACTTCTCGATCTAGGATCTCGACAGGTTCCTCAACAAAGTGTAGTTTGTCGTCGATGCGAACCGTGTCGATCGGGATTTGAGCGGTCTCGTCAACGAGGCACTTTTTGAGTTGCGACACATGAAAAACGTTGTGAACACGGCTGAGTTCTGGAGGCAATTCCAAGCGATAGGCTACGGGTCCGACCTTTTCGATGATCTTGAAAGGTCCTACGTACCTTGGAGCAAACTTTCCCTTTTTTCCGAAGCGAACAATGCCCTTCCAGGGGGAAACTTTGAGCATTACGCGATCGCCTATTTGGAACTCCAGAGGTTTGCGGCGTTTGTCAGCGTAATACTTGTGTCGACAGCGGGCGTCCTTAAGTCTTTGCTGGATGATGGCGATACTGTCAGTGGTTTCCTGTATCAGTTCCGGGCCGAGGATTTGAGAATCTCCGGTCTCGGACCAACACAGTGGAGAACGACATTTCCTGCCATAGAGTGCCTCGAATGGTGCGCATTTGATGGTAGCATGATAGCTGTTATTGTATGAGAACTCTGCAAGAGGAAGGTGAGTCTCCCAGCTACTACCGAATTCAAGGATACAGGCTCTGAGCATATCCTCCAGGGTTTGTATGGTCCTTTCGCTCTGTCCGTCCGTTTCAGGATGATAGGCAGAGCTAAGTTTCACACTTGTCCCAAAGGCTTTCTGAAATGACTTCCAGAACCTTGACGCAAAAGAGGGGTCACGGTCAGACGTGATGCCCTTAGGCACACCGTGACGGGTTACGATCTCACGAATGTAAATCCGCGCCAGCTTCTCCGTAGTGTAGTCCTCGCGGACAGGGAGAAAGTGGGCAGACTTGGTCAAGTAATCCACGATAACCCAAATCGTGTCATAACCGCTGGGTGTCCGCGGGAGTTTGGTAATGAAGTCCATAGCGACTTCGTCCCACTTCCACTGCGGTATGATCGGTTTTTGTAACAGGCCAGATGGTCTCTGATGTTCAGTCTTGATCCGCGAGCATGTTAGGCACCTACCGACGTACAAAGCTATGACTTTCTTCATACCCGGCCACCAGAAGTGAGACTTGAGATTCTGATACATTTTATCAGTGCCCGGGTGAATAGAGTATCTGGATTTGTGCGCTTCGTTCAGGATAAGTTCTCGAAGTGGTTCAGAGTTTGGAATCCACATGCGATTTAAGTAGTAAAGTATACCATCAAACTTGGTTTCAAACTTCCGTTCGGCACCGCAAGATAGCATATTTTTGAGATCACCACCAGCAATCGCTTGCTTTTGAGCTTCAAGAACCAAGGAGGGAAGATTGGACTGAATACGGATCGCATGCAACTGGGTCCTTTCCTTGCGACTTAACGCGTCAGCCACTACGTTAGCCTTTCCAGGGTGGTAGCGGATTTCGCAGTCGTAGTCACTTAGGAGTTCAACCCATCGACGTTGTCGCATGTTTAGCTCCCTTTGGTTGAGGATGTGTTGTAGGCTCTTGTGGTCGGTGAAGATGACACATTTCGTACCGTATAGGTAGTGTCTCCATATTTTTAAGGCAAAGACCACAGCACCCAATTCCAAGTCGTGGGTGACATAAATCCTCTCATGACTCTTGAGTTGGCGCGAGGCATAAGCGATGACCTTACCGCGTTGCATTAAGACGCAGCCTAGACCTTGGCTCGAGGCGTCGCAATAAACAACAAAATCATCGTTACCCTCAGGAAGTGACAGGATTGGTGCATGACAGAGTTTATGTTTCAATGTTTGGAAAGCCTCTTCTTGCTCTTGGTTCCAAATGAATGGTTCCCCTTTTTGAGTTAACATTGTGAGAGGCAATACGATCTTTGAAAAGTTCGAGATGAATCGACGGTAGTACCCAGCTAAACCAAGAAATGAACGAATTTCGGTTGGCGTTGTAGGCGCTCCCCAATTTTTGATGGCTTCAATCTTGGCAGGGTCGACATGAATGCCTTCCTTGTTAATGATGTGACCTAAGAATTGAACTTCCCTTAGCCAGAATTCGCATTTGGAGAATTTGGCGTAGAGTTGCTCTTTCCTCAGCAGATCCAAGGTAAGCCTGAGATGAAGCTCATGGTCGGCTTTAGAGCGGGAATAAACGAGAATATCGTCAATGAAGACGATAACAAACTGGTCCAGGTATGGACGACAAACGCGATTCATGAGATCCATGAACACCGCAGGGGCATTCGTCAAACCAAAAGGCATGACTAGGAACTCGTAGTGTCCATAACGAGTTCTGAAAGCGGTTTTCGCGATGTCGTCCTCCATGACGCGTACTTGGTGATAACCTGAGCGTAGGTCGATCTTGGAAAAGTAAGTGGCTCCTTGCAGCTGGTCGAAAAGATCGTCAATCCTTGGTAATGGATACCGATTCTTGACCGTGAGTTTGTTAAGCTCACGATAGTCTATGCACATCCGGAAAGATCCGTCCTTCTTCTTGACGAAGAGGACTGGAGCTCCCCATGGAGATGAACTAGGGCGAATAAAACCCTTGTCTAGTAGTTCCTGTAGCTGGCTCGATAATTCCTGCATTTCTGACGGAGCCAAACGATACGGAGATTTTGCCACGGGGGTTGCACCGGGAACTAATTCGATGTGGAATTCGACTTGTCGGCTAGGAGGTAGTCCGGGTAAGTCTTTAGGAAAAACGTCTGGAAATTCACGCACAACGGGGACATCAGAGAGCTTCTTCCCCAAAGATTTCTTGATGGAGACATGAGGCGAGACACTTCTTTCGAAGGCATCGCCGAGCTTTAAAGCAGGAGATTAATTTCAGACATCTGCCTGATCTTTCTCCTTGAATAATTATGGACTCGCCAGAAGAACAAGAAACGCGAATGAGCTTCTCAGCACACACCACTTCCGCGTGGTTGATGGACAACCAATCCATCCCAACAATTACATCGAAACTTCCTAATTGCATAGGGATGAGGTCAATGTTAAGAGACGTCTGATCAAACGTAAGCGTGCAATTGCGAACGATTTTGTTCACTTGGGTAGACTCTCCGTTTGCCATTTCGACAGAGAAAGCGGGGTCTAAGACAGAGGTTCCTAGATTAAGCAATGGGACCAACTCGCTAGAAATAAAACTCCTATCTGCACCCGTGTCAAATAGAATAGAAACCCAGAGATTGTTAAGGATGAACGTACCAGTAATGACGTCAGGATTTTGGCGAGCTTCAGCAGCGCCAATAGTAAAGGCTCGGCCTCGGGCCGGAGGAAGATTTGCAAGACGAGGACACCTGCTCCTGAAATGGTCCGTGGCTCCACACTCGAAACAGCTTCGAGTGTTGCTGGGTTGGGAACTGCTGCTCTGTATTGCCAGTTGATTACCTTGGAATCTGCAGCGTCCCGCTAGGTGCCCCAAACGTCCACAGTTCGTGCAGTTCCAGCACGGGGTTCCGGCAGGGTGATGAAATTGGCAAGTGCCGCACTTGGGGTGAACCCCAGTGTACTCCCTCTTTGGCCTTCCAGAAGGGGTGGGAGCAGGAGCGACAGAGCTGATTGGGGTTGCGGGAGTAACCATCGCGTAACTGCTAGCCTTACGCTTTTTGATGCGGTTGATCTTTTTGGATGAGCCCTCAGCGGCCTTGCCCGTACCTTTGGCTAGGACCCCAGTCTTAACCTGGTCCTGGGTCAGTCGGGCAGCTAGTTCAATGGCCGCTTGTAGGGTTGATGGGTCAGCCCCGATAACGATTCCACGGACAGTGTCAGGTAGGCCATTGATGTAAAGCTCAATAGCCCGGGAGGGAGGGGTGACCAAGTGTGGTACGAGAAGGGAGAGCTCGTGAAAACGCTCCGTGTACCCTTGGTGATCAGCGCCCTTCATTTTGTGCACCCAAAACTCAGCTTCAAGTTTCTGCACCTCACTGCGAGGTACGAACTCGCGGGTAACCAAAGCTACAAATTCCGACCAGGTCATGGCCAAGGCAGCCTCACGCCCGCGGGTTCTTATCTCGTTGTTCCACCAGGTCAGCGCGCGTTTAGACAACATGCTTGCCGCGTGCGTGACTTTCAGTGTCTCAGGGCACGAGCTAATAACAAAGGCAGCCTCCATCTTTTCGATCCACTGGAGGAGACCAACGGCGCCTTCTGAACCGCTGAAGCTGGTGGGTTTGGTAGCCATGAAGTCCTTGTATGGCTTATTTGCTGGTTCATTTGCGTTCTGAGCTGGAATTTGGTTGGCCCCAGAGGTTCCTTCTTGCCTCAGCCCCTGGCTGATGGCTGTTACCATGCCTGGTAACACAGCCGCGATCTGCTGGGCTATAAGGTTGGCTAGATCAGCGGAGTCCAAGGGGGCGGGTGCACGTCTGGGAGGCATTCTTGACAAAACGAAAAAAAAACGAGTGTTAGATAGAATCGATGACACGCCAAAGATTAAGAATAGAGGACATAGATTATACCAAGAACACAGAATGACATGGCTCAAGAGATTAACAGTTAATATACAACACATAAGCACGCAGCACGTATATAAGTGTAGACATGTGATTGTGATGCATGAGCTATCTAGAGTCAAGGATCCTAGGTTATAGTCTAGGTCGGTTTCCTAATTCCCTATAACCACTGGCTCTGATACCAATCTGTCACACCCCGATCGTGATGGCGGAATAATCGAGGCGCGGCGACTAAGTCGTGATTGTTGAGCACAATAGTATAAAAGTCTAAATGCATAAACATAACCAAAATGTCAAATATTACACCATCCAGGTAACATGAAACAAATTGTTTTAATACAAAATATCAAGTTTCCAAACAACTCCTAGACTAGCCTTCATCTCTCTAAGGCCTCTAAACTTGCTAGGGATTTCTTGCTGCATTATTTCCTGAAAACATGTAACAAACTGTCAACTACATAAAGTAGATGAGTGAATTCATAGGTTTAAAGAAAAAGAGTTTATACACAAACATACTAGTATAGGTTGTAGGGGTTTATATATAGGGTGTACCTGCGGCTAACCCACCACTCCTACAACTTATACTACTATGTTTGGATATAATACCCGGTTTTAAGATGGTTTGTAAGAAAAGGTCTCTTAGTTTTCCCAAAGAGGTTTTTGTAGTAAGTAAAACATGAAATGTTCTCCTGGACTCTCAGCGGGCTTATTATTCTCCCATTAGAGTCGTTTGTGATAAGATTACTCAAAGATTTGTGGTCTCCCAACGGTACATGTAGCACATAGCAGTTAAGCATAAATAAGGACATATAGATTTGAGCATGCTAAGTTTACTAGATAAACCAACACCAAGATCCCACTGTTTACTAGTATCCAAGATGATGGTGAATAAATGATGATGATGATGAATGATGATGAAACTCAATGATCACACAAGACTTGATTGATCCCACGCAAGACTTAAACCAAGACTACCTCGTTCTTGTCATCCAGGACTCAGCTAGGTTCTACCGAGAGTAGGATAGACTCCCCAAAGAATCCTGGGTTCCCTTGGTCCCTACCGAGACTAGTATAGGTCCTCAAGAGTTATGGATTTCACCGAGACTAGTATGAAATCCCAAGAGTTACGAGTGCCACCGAGAATAGAATGCCACTCATGGTCGCGAGTTCTACCGAGAGTAGAATAGACTCTCGCGTCCAATTCAACTCATGATGCTTTGATCTCTAGATTTCCATGCTGACACAATGACTATGATGATATGAATATGATTCCCATTCCCATGATGTCAATGTTCATAGAATTTCCCATACTCATTGATTTCCAATGTTCTTAGATCTCCATAAGTTGATGGGTTTTCCCCATGTTCATAGATTTCCAAAGTTTATAGTTTCTTAAAAAGCTTGTGGATTTCCGCACGTGTGTAGAAATCCAAAAGTTTATAGTTGAAAGAGTGTTTGCATAAATGATTTTATCCAAACGTGTAAAGTTACCATGTTTCCACCCCATAGTTTTGAAAAGCTTAAATAGGGGCTATGAACTCACCTTGATCTCGGGTTAGGATGGTGCTACAATAGATCTCCTTAGCCTAGAGTTGAACATATATATAAGGTTAACAACGTGCTATAAGTCTAAGAAAACGAGCTTACGCGGCCTCGAGCAAAAACTGGGTTTTAAAGACGAAAACAGCTTGGTTCTGGCTTGATTCGATCGAATAGGAACACGTTCGATCGAATAGACACACATTCGGTCGAATCTGAGGCACACTCGATCGAACTAGAAACACATTTGGTCGAACCAGTTGGAAAAACTCGTTCGGTCGAACATGGAACTTGTTCGATCGAATAGACACTCGTTCGATCGAATACGAAACTCATTCGGTCGAATGAGTTGGAGACCATTCGGTTGCTTTCCTATTCGATCGACTGGACTGATTCGATCGACTGGTTCGATCGAATGAGTCTGATTCGACTCCTTCAAGCTGGGCGACGGAGAAACCTACGGGTTTTTCAGATTTTCCAGATTTTTGACCCAAAATCGAAGTTTTTGACATGGAAATGCTCGGGATTGAAAGGGCTATCGATTCCTAGTGATTTTAAACACAAAAGCCTGCATTTTGACACCAAAACAAGACGGTTTTTGACCCGAAAACTCTAGAAACGAAAATGGGTGTTTTTGCTCGATTTGAGGCCGAAAATGGTTATGAAAATGGATGATTTTCAAGAAGATCTTACCAAGAATAACAACAAACAGATTTGTGGACTCGGATTTGAAGTTTGAAGACTTTCTCTCTCTAGTTTCTCTCTCTAGAATGAGAGTGTTTGGGTGGGAAGTGTTGGTGGAAATGAAAGAGATGGTGTAAGAATACTTGATTTTCCGCTTAAATACTCGGGTGACTCGGGTTCGGGTTTAGGCTACCGACGGGTCAAGACTAGTCGAGTTCATAAGTTTTTTTTTTTTTTTAAACAAACTAAAACTTTTTCAGCAAAACTTTTATAAAACCATTTTCCGAATAATTATTTGAAATCTTTTTAAATAAGAACATTTAATTTTTCGAAAGCATAAAAATTAATATTTTTCAGGCGTAAATGTCGTTTTATAAAATAAACATTTTAAATGATAAAAGCAGATTTTTCCAATGATATGGGTTCCGAACTTATCGTCCAGAATCCCAAAGTCTATAGTTTCCGATGATTTCACGATCCTAGTTTACCAATCGAATTTCAGGGCGTTACATACAACACCCAAACTATTCCTCAAAATATCAATCATGGTAACTCTTTCAATACAATTCCATTTAATGCTAATCAAGGATTTTTGCAGGATGCAGGTATAAGTTCAGGTTTAGCCCGAGAATTACATAAACTTAAGGACATGATATCTAATGTTCTTAGTCTGATCCGTCCCATAGCCGAAGTTCCCATTGATAGTCACATGATATCCCGATTTGTGCCATCTATTAGTGACGTACAGAACCCAAAACGGTTTCAAACCCCAAATATGAAACTGTATGATGGTTCAACGGATCCTGAGGAACACGTTGCATAGTATAGGGAGCGTATGGAGATCAATCCAATCCCTATGGAAATCAAAGAAGCATGTCTTTACAATGGATTTGGATCTACCTTGACCGGAGCAGCCATGAAATGGCTATTGAGTATTCCTCCTAACACTATCACTTCTTTTTCTCATTTAGTTAACATGTTTAATAACCGGTTTTCTTGCAGTAGAACTTTTGAGAAAATGACAGGTGATCTCTATAGGGTTACCCAGAATCCTGGGGAATCTTTAAGAGATTTTATTACCAGGTTTAGCAAGGAGTCGTTGGAAATCCCGAATCTAAACCCAGCTTCAGCAGTGGAAGCTCTCAATTTGGGGTTAGATAAAGGCTCCGATTTCTATGATGATCTCGTTATGACTCCATGCAGGTCATTAGACGAAGCAAGAAGCAGGGCTTTGAGGTTTATCAGGCTAGAAGACGACAAGAAAAATTCTAAGGTCAATATCCCGAAGTATGATCAGACAAACAGGAAATTCGAATCCCAGGGAAAATCATATCGAGCAAAGCCTTACTACAAACCTGATAACCACCCCAAGATTAATGCAGTAGATGAAGAAAATGATGAAAAATATCCTAAGATCTCTGAATATTGTTTTTCTGTTGATATTGGTGGATTAATGTGTGCCATGCAGGACTTAGGTGAGAAAGCCAGGTGGCCAAGAAAAACAGAGAAACCTGGAGCCTGGAAAGACAAATAAAAATGGTGTGCCTTCCACGAAGATTTTGTACATTTGAATGATGATTGCATTGCACTAAGAAGGGAGATCAGCTATCTTCTCAGCAAGGGCCACCTGAAAGAGCTATTTGGTAAGAAGAAGGGAAAAGAGCAGGATCTCGAAAAAATTCCTGAAAAGCCGACTCCTCCACCAACAGATGCAAGAACAATCATGTTCATATCCGGAGGATTCAACATTTGTGGAACCTCTTATTCTGCTACAAAGAGAAATGCTGACCAAAGAAAGTTAGAGGTGGCTGACAGGCCAACAAAGACATCTATTCTCACTAAAGTGAGGATTATATCTCGATGAAAGTGATAGAGTTGATGTTCATGATCCTCATCATGATAGTTTGGTAATAACTTTATATGTGGCTAACCATTATGTTCGCAGGATCCTCATAGATGGCAGAAGCTCTGTCAACATTATTCAATTAGACGTGCTGAGAAAGATGAATATTCCTGAGGATGAAATCGTTCCCAGTTCCTCAGTATTGGTTGGATTCAGTGGAGAGACTAAGAACACTATTGGGGAAATTAAACTCCCAATATATGTCGAAGGGGTAAATAAAATGCAAAAATTTTGTGTTATTGACTGTTTATCTTGTTGCAATATTATATTAGGCAGGCCCTGGATACACGAGATGAAAGCAGTTCCCTCCACTTATCACCAATGTGTGAAACTCCCAAGTCCATGGGGAGTTATCAAAATCATCAGTGACCAACAAGACGCAAAGAATTGCTACACTTCTTCCATGAAGTGTACTGCCAAACCCCAGCAGGCGTAGCAATTACAGAAGCCAACACGAGGCGTAATGGAGGCCAGGGAAAAAGAAATTAAAGAAGTACCTCTTTATCCCGATGATCCTGAAGTCAAAGTGCTGATAGGAACTAGCATTCCTGAGGATATTGAGTCAAAATTGCTCGATTTCCTCAAATCAAGGCTGTCAACATTTGCATGGAAACATGAAGATATGACAGGTATTTCCAAAGATATTATAACACATAAACTTGGACTTGATAATTCTTTCAGGCCAATCCATCAAAAAAGAAGAAAATTTGCACCTGAAAGAAACATGATTATTCAAGAAGAAGTAGAAAGACTCTTGAAGGAAAAAATGATTAAGGAAGTTCAATATCCCCGGTGGTTAGAAAATGTGGTGGTTGTACAGAAAAAGAATGGCAAATGGAGAGTATGCGTAGATTTCACAGACTTGAATAAGGCTTGTCCTAAAGATCCATTCCCTCTACCACACATCGATTCAATGGTGGATGCTACAGCCGGCCACGAGATGCTGACATTCATGGACGCATCCTCAGGATTTCAGCAAATCCAAATGGAGCCCTCAGATCAAGAAGATAGGCCTTCATGACTCCCACAGGTATTTATTGTTATATCGCTATGCCCTTTGGACTTAGAAATGCAGGTGTAACCTATCAGAGGTTAGTTAACATGATGTTCAAAGAGCAACTGTGGGACACAATGGAGGTCTATATTAAATGTATGGTAGTGAAGTCCAAGAAATCTGAAGATCACCTTCAAGATCTCAAGACAGCATTTGATATCCTAGACAAATACAATATGAAGCTGGATCCTTCGAAATGTCATTTCGGAGTAAAGGCTGGAAAATTCTTGGGAAACATGGTCACCAAAAGGGGGATAGAGGCGAGTCCAGAGCAGATACAAGCTATCCTGAATCTGAAATCCCCAGAATCGGTCAAGGATGTTCAAAGGCTGATCGGCATGATAGCGGCGCTCAACAGATTCATATCCAAATCCTCAGAAAAGTGCAAAGAATTTTATGATATCCTGAAGAAAAACAATAGGTTCGAGTGGACCAGTAAGCATGAGGAAGCTTTAGCATCCTTAAAAGCTTATCTTTCTTCTGGTCCTCTACTGGTGAAACCCGAGGAAGGTGAATATCTATCTCTATATCTAGCTGTATCAAATAATGCTATAAGTGCAGTTTTGGCTAATGATCTCGAAGGTCAACAACATCCAATATATTATGTAAGTAAAAGTCTCTTGGATACTGAAACCAGGTATTCTTATCTTGAGAAATTAATTTTAGCACTTATTATGGCATCTACTAAACTTAGACATTATTTTGAAACTCACCCTATATGTGTTAAAACTAACTATCCTATTAAGTTTGTTTTGAGAAAACCAGAAATGTCAGGTAGAATGGCAAAATGGGCAGTGAAGTTAAGTGCATACGATATAACGTATGAACCTAGGACTGCTATCAAATCCCAGGCATTGGCAGACTTTGTGGCTGATTTCACCAGTGAACATAAAGAAAAGGCAGACTTGGAAGTCCAACAACTTGAAGAATCCAAAGATAAGTGGACTCTATACACTGATGGTGCTTCAAATGTTAGAGGAACAGGTCTCAGGATTCTGCTGAAATCGCCACAGGGGGACATTATACCTCAATCCATATCCTGCGGATTTCAAGCCACAAATAATGAGGCACAATACGAAGCTTTGATAGCAAGATTACAACTAGCAATCAACATGAAAATCAGGTTTATTCAAGTACATGTTGATTCATTATTATTAACTAATCATTTAATGGTTCTTATACTGCTAGAGGAGAAAGACTAATGAAATATCTAGAGCTAGTTAAAAAACTAGCAAAGTGTTTCGAAATGTTTGATATTTCGCAGGTACCTAGGGGAGAGAATGTTGAAGCAGACGCCCTAACATATTTAGCTTCATCCTTCAGGATACCAAAAGGTGTCAAGATCCCTATAGTACATATGCTGAGCCCAGCAATAGAAGAGCAAGGTGTCAATGAAATATCAAAAGATGATGAAGATGTGAGAGCCAAGAATCCTGAGAATAGTGAAAAGTCTTGGATTATCCTAATCAAAGAATATATTCAGGATGGGGTAATCCCCAAGGATGAAAACCCAAGAGCTTTTCGCATAAAGGTAATCCCATATACTATAATGAATGATATATTATACAGAAAATCTCTTGCAGGACCATATCTTAGGTGCTTGGAGAAGGCAGAAGCTCAAGAAGTGCTTCAAGATATCCATGATGGAGATTGTGGGAACCACATTGGAGGCAGAGCTCTATTCTCCAAAATCCTGAGGACGGGGTATTTCTGGCCAACAATGAAGAGGGATGCTATGAATTATTCTCAGAAATGTGATGCATGCCAGAGACATAGCAACATTCTACACCAGCCAGCAGAACCACATATCCTATTATATCCCCTTGGCCTTTCATGAAATGGGGAATGGATATCGTGGGGAAACTACCAAGAGCTCCAGGAGGAAAAGTCTTTATGTTGGCTATGACAGATTATTTCTCGAAGTGGATCGAAGTGGAAGCCTTTGTTCAAGCCCGAGAGAAAGAAGTTATCTCATTCATCAAACGTAATATCCTGACAAGATTTGGGATCCCGGCAGAGATAGTGTGTGACAATGGCTCGCAATTCATCAGCAAGAGGACAACTAACTTCTGTGCCAGTTGGGGAATCAAAATGATCACATCAACACCTGTCCACCCTCAGGCTAATGGACAGGCTGAGTCGAGCAACAAGATCATTATCAATAACCTGAAGAAAAAGTTGGGGTCTAAGAAAGGAAAGTGGGCCGAGGAACTACCTTTTGTTCTTTCGGCAGATAGAATCACTTCGAAGAATGCTACTGGTCAGACTCCTTTCTCACTAGTATTTGGAGCTGAAGCAGTTATCCCCACAGAAATGGTTATCCCGACGGCCAGGGTCACTCATCAAAATCCCGAAGATAACACTCGAAGCCTACTTGAAGATTTAGATGCAGTAGAAGAACTCCGGGATTTGGCAAAGATCAGAATGGCTTCTTATCAACAGAATATAGCAAAGTCCTACAACAAGAATATCAGAGTTCGAAGGTTTCAAGAAGGAGATTTAGTTCTCCGAAAAGCTTTTCAAAATACTACCAATCTTATGGATGGCAAGCTCGCACCAAAGTGGGAAGGCCCTTACCTGATCGATTTGAAAGCAGGAAAAGGGGGCATACAAATTATCTACTTTGGATGGTGACTTACTACCAAGGGCTTGGAATGCTATACATCTAAAAAAATATTTCATGTAAGACTTCTATCCCAAGGATAACTGTTACACTAAACAGTCAAGGTATGTACTAAAACTTGTACTTTTATTTGTTTTTTAATATTTTTATTCTTCAAAAATGGTACTGACTTAAGCATCGGAGGGGTGTTAGCAAGGCTAACACCCACCCCTCACTTAGAGTTAACTTTTTTGTAGATATGAGGGATTCTCATATGGAGTGAAGTTAACAAGGCCTTCGTCGCCAGTTTCTAAGGGCTTTGTCGCCAGCTTATTCCTAAGGTATAAGAGGTTTTCATGTCTTCTAAGGTTTAAGAGATCTTCATCTCTTCTTAAGACGCCTGTAGCGCATGACTTATTCGGCCTTAGTTTGAGAGGCGGGGCCAGCACATGAAATATAGTGATTTGTTACCTCGTTATCCTCGGCTATTGGTTTGAATCACAAGTTTATGGTAGACGTACCATAATATAAGGTTAAAGAGATTTACATCTCTTATAAAGGGCCTCAACGCCAGTTCATTCTTAAGGTTTAAGAGATTTACATCTCTTCTAAAAGGCCTTGTCGCAAGATTTGAAGGATATCTTAAACAATGATCTTATTGCAAGGATAAGATGGTCTAGACGGCTTCAAGTTAATTGATACATGGTTCTGGTATGAGTTACTATTTGCAAGTATTTTATCTTTCATATTATTTAAGCTTTATGACTTGATATTGGTTTATTGGAAGAACTTAAACAATTACTTAAAGATTTTTCATAAAACTTAGAATTTTTCTAAGAATAGAAAAAGTAAAAGGATGCCAATATAAGTCATGAAAAAGTAGTACTGATATTATAATGCAGGAAAAGATAGTCCGGGTTTCACTCAAAATGGAGCCCATCCGCCCGAACTATCATAATTGTTCTAAGTGCAGAAAGTAAAAGACGGTTTGGGTTTCGTCCTGAACCAGGATCCCTCCACCCAAACCATTATCCTAAGCTTATTGTATTATCCTTACATAACCAAAATAGAAATTGTTCGGAACAACCCTTCAAAACACATAAAAACAACCTGGAAACCAGGTTCAAACCTTTCCACCCTCAACATCATCACCTTCCTTCTTCTCCAATTCCGTCGTCTCCCCAGCCTTAGTCTTCTTCACATCCTCACCAGCTCCAGCATCCTTGATCACTTCGGAAGTCCCAGCCGTCTCATCCTCTTCAATATTCTCCCCCCTTAGCACCTTGAGCTTTTTCTTCCAAGCTCCAGAATTCCAAGACTCCATCACATGAACTTTCACTTGTACTTCCTCGGACATCTTGACCATCGACTCCAGAATGCTGGCGGCTGCACACTTCTTAGCATCCTCAAGAAACTCAGTTTTCTCTGACTCAAATGAGGCTTTGAGATCCGATATCTCTTTGTCCTTCTTTTTGAGCAGCTTGTCCTTGGTGTTAACAACTTGTAGAAGATCGACAAGCTTGGCTTCGGCCTCTTTTTTGGACAATTCGGCATCTTGGGATATTTGACGGTAACTTTCGGTTTTCTGTTGTTCCAAAATTAATGTTAGTTTTTCTGTAGATTACTATTTTCAGGATAAGAAAAAAGATACTTACTGTTCCGAGAAAGTTAGCAAGAGCTTGAAGCTTCTCCACAGCATCAGTAGTGGTCATATCAGTAAAAGGTTCGGTCTTAGCCGAAGTAGTAGCTTTCCTCTTCTTCTGTGCAACACTTTTCTGGCGGGTCGTTGGAATTCTGACCAAAGGGGAAAGTGTCTTCGAATGTTCTTGTTTCACCACTGGCCTGTCTTCAATAAGATCATCCAAATCTACCAAGCTAAAAGACTTTGGCTTCGGCATCCCTACACAATGACTTATCAAGTTATTTTCGAGATAACAAAATCACTAGAAAACCTAAAATTCCCAAAATACTTACCAGAATTCATGCTTTCAGCGGGTTTTGCAGCAATCACACTTGTCTCTCCTGTTTCTTCCTCTAACGAAAATTCCCTTTCCTCAGCTGGAATCTTGAACAACGCTTTGAGCCTTTCTTCGTATCCTTCCTAAGCTTTATCAAATCCTCAAACACAACTGTCAAAAAACAAACCATATCAAAATGAATTATTTGCAAAAAGAATTTTTATCCTACAGACTTCCTACCCTTATGAACCCATTTAATTGGCAAGTCCATCCCGTTCGGAATAGAATCTCGACGGACGAAAAAGAAATGTTTTTTCCAATCAGGGTCGCTACCGGACACCTTGGGAACCATGTAAAGACGGCTGGATTTAGATTGAAGTCAATAGCGAAAGGATCCGTGGGTTCGAAGGTTATAAGTTGCGGCAATCTCAGGCACACCTATGGATAGTCCACGGGTTTTGTTCAGACGTTCTACTGTTGCCAAAACCCTCCACACCATCGGCATGACTTGTGAGTACGAGAATCCGGTCACATCAAAGAACTCTTGTATAAGTGGGGGAAACGGATATGAAAGGCCAATCGAAAAGGGGTAATTAAAGAAGCAGGTCCAAGTTTTGGAGGAAAATCAGCCTTGACTTTGGGATCATATGGCCTAATAACGGTTCCGACAGGTAGCAAACCCGTCTCTTTCAGAAACCTAATATCAAGATCGTTGAAAAGACATTGGTCTTCGTCGGTCGCCGGAATGAGGGCCTGATCAACGAAATCATCTGAGGTTGCAAAAGAGAAAGGATTGGGCGCGCGAGGGGTTCTTTTCCTCATTTTTTGTCTGGATCGAAAGAAAAATTTCAAGAAATTAAGAAGACAGAAGATGAGAACTAACCTGATTTTGATATCAGTGGAAGAGGATTATGGTGTAAAAATTGGGGAATGCTTTAATTATAACCTAGAGGAACAGTTGTATAGTCTCCTCGATTCCTGCGCACGTCATTTCACATATCAGAGATATTATTGCTTTTGAAATTTAAAATTTTTACAGCTGTCACGCAGTAAAAATTGGGGGCAATTGTTGGGTGTGGATTTTTATCCTCGGAATTGAGCTTAACTTAAGGATCTTGACTCAAGCGGTTATTCTGAGGAAGGTACGTTGACTAATTCAATTGTCCTATATTATCTAACTGTTTTGCAGATAATACCACGTGTTAAATATGTTTATAAGAACGTGGATTGCAACGGAATGCTATTTGAACTTCGTCAACTAAAAACGTGGATAGTAACGGCTTGTTGAAGAAGTAGTCTAGGGTTTCCGGAATAATCAGAATAACAGTTGTAATCTTCTTATTATATATTGAGCTGATAATATCAATAGGTCACACACTCTCTCACGATCTAGCTTACTAGCAATCACTGTAACACTTAGCTTTCGATATTCTATCAGCTCCAACCTTTGTAATCACCGATTTTTGTTATTAATAAAATTGACGGTGATAGTTTTCACCGTCTGGGTTTTTTTTTTGCCGGAGATCATAATAATCAAGCGTTAATTCGACCAAAAGTTAAGTTCATAATCCTTAACCGAAGCAATTCGACTAAGGATTAAGTTGTAAACTCTTGACCGAAACGAAGATTATCATAATCAAGGGTTTTTCCCTCGTAATCATATCTTTGTGTTCGATATCACCATCATTAAGCACTTCACCTCACGCACTAATTAGTTCAAAAGTTGCTTTGTCAATTTTTGACCGAAACCCTAATCATTTGAAAATGAGAACTACTAACAATGTTTATGGAAACGGATTGTTGATGTTCATCCACTAAAATCGATTAATTGCTTGTTAAGTGAGTGTGCAACATAACCTACTTTAAACAACTCTTGGATATTTATTACATGAGTTCTATAATTGTCCAAGAGTTGTGTGGATTAATACTTGATAACTCAAGGTTGATCCTTTACAACTTAACTAAGCTTAATTGATATTTTAAGTGTAATAAAAATGTTATTTTTACTAAAATATCAAGAACAATTCACTTAGTAATTTAATGGATTATCTCATGTTTAAAGTTAGTTATCTTATAAATACTTTTTATAAACCACTTGCTTAAATAAAATGATGTTTTAGTGGAGATCATGAAGTTATACACATGTCTTTCTTTTATTATCATGAAATAACATGACTCAGGAATAATGTATTATTCCCACATTTAATTACCACAACAAGCTAATATAACATGTTTACTAACTAATTGTTAAATCAAGTTAAGAGAGATTTTAACCAAAATGATACACTGCTATTTATATTATATCTATATAATAGATATATGCAACTTTTCACCTTCCCGTACTCTCTCTCATGAGACGCCCGTAATATTAGTTGTTATTTAAGATCCGGCCCTTTCCTGGCAACAACTACCGGATAAGGCTCACAATCATTTAACCCATTGGTTACTAGCTTTAACAATCATTCTCGCCTTCAATTACATTAATTCTGACGACTCTTCCTTTACCATTCTCAACAAATGGCATAATCACGAGTCATCAATTACATTAATTCCGTCACATTCAAGCACTGCTCTTCAATAAAAATCAAATCGAAACCACATGTTTCGAAACCCAAAGGTTCGATTCTTAATCTCTAACTACCAACCCAATTATTATTTTCCCTAAATTAGATTCTGATCGTTTTTGTTGTTGGTAACAATATATGGTCAGGATATTTATCCAGGAATTCAATTTGAATCTCAGCTATTAGGTTCAGTTTTGTATGATTCTGTAATTGCTTTTTTTTTTTTTTTTTTTTTATTTTGAAGTATATTCGACTTATGGTTCTCTAACTCAGATCTCTCTTACAGTTAAAAAACTCATCTCAAACAGGTATGTCTTTTGTCCTGATTTATCAATTTTACAATTTTTATATAGGCCATGTTATGGGTGTTGTTCTCGAACATTAAACATAATTGTCATTAGTTCACATAAATGCTTCAATAGAACTTCTAACTTTTAAGCGGTTGTCATAACTTATTAGGTTGTTCATATGGCCGGAGAGGGTTATCAGATGGTGACAACAATTCATTTTTGGCTCCAAAAACATATGGATCTATCATTGTTAGGGGTGAAAACGAGTCGAACCGAGCCCGAGTTCTACTAAGCTCAAGCTCTTTTTTATTCAAGCTCAAGATCGCCTATTGAGTTGTTTTCCAAACCTCGGGCTCGGCTTGTTTGTTACTTATTAATTAATTTGTATACGTTTTTTTTGGTTATTTTTATGTGTTTCGACAAAAACCTTAACGAGCCTTAGGTTGGCTCGAGTCCGGTTCGTTTTTTATTTATTAATCAAGTTATACACGTTTTTTTAAATATTTTTATATGTTTTGACAAAAACCTTAAACGGGACTTAGCTCGGCTCAAGCTTGTGTAGTACCTTAAACAAGCCAAATCTCGGCTCGAGCTCGGTTGTGTAATGTAAAATTGATACATTGAAGCTTAGAAAAGAACAAGGCTCGATACGAGCTCAACGAGCCTAAATGAGCTTCCCATACAAGGCGTGATCTCAAGCTCTATAACTAAACTAGCTTTGTTTGCGGCTCGGACTTGGCTTGAGCTCAAAAAACTCTGATCGTTTCAAGCTTTTTATTAATCCAAGCTCGAGTAGCTTGTTTGCAACCCTAATCATTGTTCTTTCTCTCAAAAGAAATTGTAGGGGTAAACGACTGTGAAAGAGTGAACTGTGCTAAGAAAAAATATCAAATAGGCAGAATTTCATAAACTTCAGTGTTAGAGAAGAATTCAACTCACCTTTGCCTTCTCTATTCTCTAACACTCCCCACAGTACACCTATTGGGTTCTTTGGGCAAACTTGAAAGCATTCCTACAAGAAAAATAAACACTCACCCTTAAAATGATGGCCTAATGATTAATAACCATTTGCTTGTAAAAAAAGAAAGTGCATCGGCAATAAGAGGACACAAAATAGTTGTTGTCCATATTGTTTGCTAGCAACGACAGCTTTCATTCTCAAAATAACTTGATCTTATGGTGCCAAAACATTCCTCAACCAACACTTCTAAAATCTTAACTGGTATGCATCATCATTGACCCATAAGAATGGCTTCATTATTATATGTAAAAGTTACATGAAATTGCAATAGCCGTCGAACCCAAAATTGCATCAATCATCATCCGTACAATACAACTTTCTAATTTTTTCGTTCTAGCATGCAGTTAATACAACTTTCTTTCATGTTGAAATTCCGGAATGCAGTTGTACTTAGTTACTTTGATTCATATTTGTAATTATCTTCAGCTTTTTATCTCAATTGGTTGACGCATACTGACATTATATGTCTCTTTCAGTTTTCATAATGATTTTTTAAACAAGTGGATTCTTGTCTTTTAGGTTATTTGCTTGCTGATTAGCATGAAAGTGATTGTCAACCTGCCATTCCCATATTGATCAAGCTGTTAATCCCTCTAAAGTTTAACGGGTGAGATAATTTATACGTAATAATACTTGAAAATATCACGCCAAAACAAAATGCAGCATTATTATGCTAGATCAAGATTTGAGTCTAGGTTGCTTTTGTATGCTTGTGTTTCCAAATCATCTTTACTGGTTTCACATATATTTTTATTATTTCAAAAAGCTGAAATCTATATTACTATATAATAATGCAGATAGGAAGGACAGAATGATGAATTACTAGGACACCGTTATATTGATTTCGTTCAAAGTCTGTGACCATGTTTGCACATCTCTTAGTACAAGTCGGCAATAGTTAAAGTTTACTTGAAATCTTATTATTTTGCATCCATTTTATAGGTGGTTAAAGTTGTTAGTGGAGACTGCATCATATGAGTTGCAAGGGATAGCCGCTATTATTATCGGAAAAACGATGCCCAGGTACGTCTTCTATTAATATTAATGACTATAATCGAAAAACTAGGTCTATAAACGAACCGAACAAGCACGAACTAAGCATTATCATGTTCGTTTTTTTAACTTTAATTGAACAAATGACCGAATGTGAACAGTTAAACGAACGAGGTTTTTTTGTTACTGTTCGTTTGTTAAGAAAATAAACGAACAGACATAACTGAGCTAAAACCAACGAAAAGTATGTGAAGTGCAATGTGTTCGGTGTAAAAAGTTATTAAACTAGACTAACTTGTAGTGTGCCTAAATAATTTAGATACTTATTAATGAATGTAAACGACAAACGGGTCAATCAACAATCCGACATAACCTGTATATTAAATGGGCTGTGTTAGTTGGCATGCCATCCTTTTAATACGTTCGCCTTTTTTGGCTCAACTCGACTTGTGTTGCTCCATTTTAAATTTATTTTTTTCAGATGTGTAATCTAGATTTTGATCACAAGTGGATGGATAGACAAAAAGGTCTCTAATACGAATAAATGAATCGACCCTCATGACAGAAGTGGAAGCGAAAACCGCAGTAGCAATGGCATCTGCAACAAGATTAGATATTTTTCCACTTCTGCTTTGAGAGTGAGCTTACTATATTCCTACAATAGTAACTAATTTTCTTTATTTCTTGTTTGGAGAATGGCAGAATGCGCTGCACTTTCCTGTTGACCATGCGAATGTTCTAATGCAATGTATCTTTTGAAGTTCTTGACTTTAAACTTTTCCCACCTTTTTAAAATTTATATACCATCATTATAAGAATCTTGAGTTATTACTCTCTTTTAATTTCTATTCGTGCAAAACCAAGCATAAAGCCAAATCTATGGTTTCTGTTTGGCTTTCGGTTATTTCAGTTTTGCGCAAACACTTTAATCCATGACTTGACTGAACCGAAACCATATCAAAAACCCAAAACCAGAAACTTGCATATTGTGGATTATGTCTTTTTTTTAACATATGTTTGCATCAATTCTTGCTGGGTTAATCTTGATTGGTCGGGTCTAGGTCGGGTAGTCAGATGTGGGTCGAAGATATGGATCATATCTGCAGGTTATTAAACTTGCAGAGTTGGAGGTTAATTATGGCACACTTATTATTTGTACGTGAATTATATTGTGTGTTGGGAGTTTTGAGGCCTGAAACCAACAATTCATGTGCTCAATTTTGGTTTGGTTTGGTTTGGTTTTATGTTGTTGTGGATGTTTTGTAGCAGTTAAATGGAAAAATAGGCGGGTGGAGAAACCGAGATATGAAGATGACTTTTCATGTTTGTTTGCGAGAATGCATGCTAATTGTTGAGTTGTAAATAGTGGTAACCTGGTTTGTATATTTACCGTTAATATATATCATATGCATCTGATTTAAACATATTAATGGATGGTTTTTCGCTCTTTTTCTTTCTTAATTAATTTGAATTTTTGCTGTATTTATCTTGGAGAGTTCATTGAGGTGCATCAAATGGAAATTACATCAAAACACTTGCATGAACACTTACTTTGTTTCAACATCACAATTTGTGTGTGATAATTATTAACAACATGTTATGCATATTTCAATTGCAAATATGATTGTTCATATGATGAGTTTAGTTGCACACGACTCACGAATTTTTATATTTTTTTGGTGGAATCTTAGAAAAAAAATAATTATTATTGGTTTTATAATTAAAACAAGTAATATATAGAAATAAGAATTTGCGCATAATTGCTATCCGATTTTGGTTCTACAAATCTAATCTAAGGCGATCTCTAATAATTTAATCATAGGATGTATCACTAATACTTATTAAGAAAACAAGATAATAGTATGATAGGAATCTGTTATATAAAAATTACTAAACTCCTTGAGGCTACGTGTAGCGGAATGCTACAAAATGGGGATTTCCGACATGTGGTGCCACGTCAGCAAAGAGACGGTTTTTATTTTATGGGTGTAGTGGTGTGTGGCCCTTGCCTTCATTTAATTTTTTTATTATTATTTCCAACAAACACACACATACACATAGGCGATGTAGATTTGTGTCCCCCCAAACATATCGCCCATTTGTAGCCGATGAGACGGTGTTGTAGCCCCTTATCGCCCAAAACTCCTTCAATTTGTCGCCCACTACACACTTTCAAGTGCCAAGGGAAATGATATCTTGCCTTAAAGATATTAATTCAGGCAAATTGGACCGTCTGTCTTTCTGTTAAAAAAGTACCAACCTCCAAATTGTCTTGTGTTGACCTTAAGAAAAAAAAACTTAACCTCTTTGTCTTGTTATCATTGTTTTTTTTTTCTCAACTTACACAAACATCTCTTGCATTAACCAATAGAAAATTAGGGTGTAGTCATGAACTGTACCGATGCAATCGAATTTCGGTTGTGTATCAGCCACAAACCGAACTCATAACATCCAAATCCCCATTGTGTTCTCGTCGCAACGCGCGGGCTCACCTACTAGTCTTTGATTATCTATATAAAAATATACAAACACAAAAAAATTGTCTTTAAGTTTATGTTATTTTAATTTCTCTCTAAGGTGTGTATGGAATTCCTTATTTAAGGTGAAAAGAACTTTTTGTGATAAGTAGAAAAGGTCTTATGACTATTTGATAAGGAGTTTTAAAAAAAAAATGTTTGGATTAATATAAGTCAATAAGTTATTTTTTAAAAAGTGTTTGGTTTAACTTATTGATGTAAAATGACCAAAAAGGACATTTTTATACAAGTGTAGGATTTGGTGGAATAAGGGAATAGGGGTGGAAAGGGTATTTCAAAACATATATGGAGATAAGTTAGGATATCCCAACTTATTCAAAACCCACCTTATCAATAAGGAGAAACCCATAAGTTCTTGTAAGTTCTCAAACACTAAAATGAAGAAAAAAGGACTTATTCAATTTCATAAGTTATAAGGAGAGAAAAATAAGGACTCCCAAACACTCCCTAAAACTTACTTACCAAACCAAAACTATTCTAGTGATTAATTTCGGATAAACTAAATACTAACGATTTAGTATTAAGAATATGTGTGAATCGATACATGACTCTTCCATCTATATCTACCTATTCTAATAAAGTAAAATAATTGTGACACGTGTTAGTTTGTGGTTAATCCTTACAATTTTTTTTTTCCTCCAAAGCTTATATATGGCAAATATAAAAAATTATTAAGTTTCCTTTTATACTCTATTTATATTATATTTAATTAAATTATTCATTTTTATTTAAACTCTATTTGTATTATATCTATACATTTTTATACAAATAAATAATTACATATTATAATTGTTAGAATATATTTCACAACATACTTGGTGAAATTCAAAAATCTACAACAAACCATGTTTATTAAATATTGAAAATTTGTGAAAGACTTTAGCTATATCTTTTACATCGAAAGACCTCATTGTTTTAAATTTTCCTTCAGTGGCATTGCTTCATTATCGTATACCGATTGTATAGCAACCCATTCTCGATTTAAAAGTCAAATATTAGTACGACCATATTTGTAATACATTTTTTACATAATATAAAGAGGCTTAGTTATCATTTTTTTTATTTATATTAAATTATTCATTATAATTTATACATTAATTTATCCCGTGTAATACACGGGTGTCTAAAGCTGGTTAGTTTATGTTAGAAAATTCTTCCCGCTGCAGGGAAGAAGAGAAAGAGAGATGGTGGTGGTGACATTAGGAGGTGGGTTTTCACTTTCTTCTTCTTTTTCCAATCATCATCATCATCATCATCATCATCATCATAATCTCCGTGGTGAAGTTCCACCACCTCTTCATCTTCCTCATTACACCAATCCACAAATACATTTACTCAACTCCAAATGCTTCTCTTCTTCCAAACGCCACCAGCAGCAACAATCTCAACTGGAGTTTGACAGGCGCCTCTTCTCTAACCTCAATCCAGCTACTCTTTAAAGGCAACCTGGTATTATTATTATTATTATTTAACTTAATGTTGCTGCTTCTGTAACTCTCATATTCATGTTCAAATTATACTTACTTACTTACTTACTTACAGATTGATTAATTGATTGTTGTCCTCTCTTTCTCTCCAGGAAGCGTCACCGGTTCGGTCCTTCTCGTTGCTGGAACCACTGTAAGTAATAATTACACATTCACTCTTTTCCTACCTATCTACCTACGTACTTACATCATTTGTATTAGATAGCCTACTTCTACTTTTCATTACCAAATACATAGATTAGGTCTACTTGGCATGTCTTTTGTTTGTTTGTGACCCACAAGTTATATGTTTATGACGACGGATGTCAATTGTGTAAACAGGTTGGCGCAGGAATTCTTGCTTCCTGCAGTTACCCAGGAGGCTGGCTTTTTGGCCGCTGCGGTCACTTGCATTCTTTGTTGGATTTATATGGTATTTAATTACCTTTTCTGCCTTCTCAATAGATATACTTGTTTTTGGCTCATGAATATATGTGTATTTTTTTATCTTATTATGCAACATTACAAAAATCGGTATCATGCTGGTTGTGACTGGCTTAATAATAGCTGAAGTTAATGTAAAGACAATGTCCCAACTGGGCTCCGGTGGAGTATCATTGGTAATTACAACAGTTTTTACGTTTGACCTAATTCATTCTTCATAGGTATCATTGAGTTTTCAACACATAATATATATATAATGCTCTTCAACCATGATATGGGGAAATATGTAATTTTGCATAATATATGATATTGCCCTAATACTTTATTTAGCTTAAACACTCAAGCAACCATAAATTATTAGGTGACCGAATAAAAACTATATTTCATTTTAACATTTCATGCTCATTGCTCAGGTATCAATGGCTACAAGAAATCTTGGGACAGTTGGAGTTCAGGTTGCTTGGTAAGATGATTAAATATCATGTTTTCTTATTACCTGATGAAGTATATTGTTATGATTATTGTTGTTGTTATTATTATTATTGTTGTTGTTATTATTATTATTTTTAGTATTAGTATTATTATTATTACTATTACTATTTTATAACAATAACAGTCCCACTCTGTTATTGCAGCTGGTCATATATTTTTATACATTACGCCCTTCTTGTTGCCTATGTGGCTCCTTCATCAGACATCTTGACAAATATCCTTGGCACCCCAGTGTATGATTTATGTTCTTGTAACCAAATTTCAAGCATACCAACTTTTCATGCATAATATATGTTAGTACAGTTATTGTCAACATATAGGTATTTATATGTTCACTTGAATCCTTAAGATTAAAAAGAACTCATTTGTGCTAGTAACTTGAATCAAATAGCATCCTAGCTAACAAAATAATTAATTTATATTAAAAATGAATTAACTTGTGATAGAGATGGTCAAAAATATTGCAAGTATGCTCGATTGAAAGAATGTTATATAAGGTCTAAATGTGTCATTATGAGTGTGTATGTTAATTACAAGAGGGCTAAATAGTTCAATGCAAATGCGAGCATTCTAGGCTTAATAGTGTCATATAAAAATAAGTTCTCATAATATTGACAAATGTGACAATAGGGGTAAATGGGTCATTATGAATCTGTTCACTTTCTATTTAGAAGAGACATGAAGTAAACATTAACATGATTTACCAAAATAAGTTCTCATAAGATTGACACTACGGTTATGATTGCAGATGGTAATGTGCATCCCTGTTTTCACTTCTACTGGGCGGCATTTGCTACTTTGGAAGGTCTTCTTTCTGTTATTATTTATTTTAAGTTTTATATTAACCATTAGTAAATATCAGAAATCCTAATGCACTTGGTTTTTTGTGTATATTTTGTGAAAGCGAATTCTGGCATCTTTATAAATTAGTAGCTGTTATTACAGTTACATTTAGTGCAATTTTTAGAAAATATGCTAGTGACTGAACTATTAATATATAAATTAAGGAGAAAACGTGTTTTATTTTTAGCAACCACTATATGTTTGACAATTATGTTAAAATCATTTTATGCATTATTTTTAGGTGTTTAAAAATATAATATTTAATGTAAATTAATGTTTGTCAACTTAAGAATTGATTTGAAGTCAAAACTTATATTAGGTTAAAAAAGTATTATCATTTTGTACAATAAAAATAGTGATTAAAATACGAATTAAAAATATAAATTAGTAGATGATGTATATGAATATGGTTGATGCCTATTAAAAAAACTTTATAATTAATTTTATTTAAACGAATATAAGTTGAAAGTTACAAATAATTATTATTTCTAGTTAGGAATAAGTTATTGATATATTTTAATACCATAATTAAAAGTGTAACAATTACTAAATAAATAATTAATTAATACGAATCATTTTTTTAAGTAATATTTAATATAACGATAATATTGGTAATACGATTATTATTGATATAAAACGAATATTGATTTTTGACTCTAACAATAATGGTTTTTAATTTTATAAATATTGTAACAATAGAAAGTAAGTTAATTTGATAATAATGATGGAATAACAAAATGCTTAAGGTACAGAATTTCAGGAAGTCAGTTGATGCTATTTTTAGGCATATGTATCTTGACATTAGACATAATTATAAAATTGTCAAATAAAAAATGTAAACTTTTCTAAGATTGGAAAGCATCAAAATCTTTCAAATGTCAACGAGAATTGGTCAAATAATGTTTGCTGAGTTTGAGATACGACTACAAATAAATTATTTTAAAATGTTAAATACGATATTATTAGAAAGTATAATAATGTTTTAAATTATACTCAGCTGAGGGTCTCTCTGGAAGCCACCTCTTTATCTCTTTGGATAGAGGTACGATGTGCCTACATCCCACCCTCCCCAGACCCTACTTATAGCTTTGCTGTTGGTGGGAATACATTGGGTATGATTGATTGATTGCTTGATTGATAATAATGTTTTAAATTGCGTTGACATTAGTGATTTAATTGGAATTTGACCAACAACCATATAAGATTGACTATCTTACTATAACTAATTTAATGTATTATAGAATGATCAATTAAATTTCATTTCCGGATTATATAATAATCAATTAAATTACATGAATTGTGAAAAAAAAGACATGAATAATAACAAAAATATACATTAACATTAAACAAAAAATAGGACATCTTGTCAACAAATCCTCTATCCATTATATCAAGTTGGGGACAATAACCTGAAATGATAAAATTAAATATTAATATTAATATCACATAATAAATAAATTACCAATTATGGAAAATTTGAATTATGTGAACAAATGTAAACCTTACTGGAAAACGATATAATTTTACCGGAAAAACATATAAATGTGTATTAGTACAAAATCGGTGAAAACCTAACCAATAAATATAAAAACATTCACCATTTAATAATTAGTACAAAATTGTGTCAATAATATACTAAAATTAATGAATGTGTAATTTGGAATAAAAGTAAAAGTCCGGATTATGGTAAGCTATTTATTTTTATGTAACAATACCATTTCGTCTTGAAAAATCATCTCTATCGACCAATCTTATTCGTGCTTTTTATTATCCTTGAGACATCATAGTTTCAAAATACGAACCTTGAGGACACAATCGTTGTTAAGCACATCCAATTGGTTCACCATTGTAATGTTTGTTGGCTCCATCTTCGTGGTGGTGAAAAATTAAAAATAAACAAACTATTATTTTTGTACAATTATACTTTGAACCAAACAACTAAACAACAAAATGAATTGTATAAGCACGACCAAACTATATACCTTATAAAGAAACAAATTTGTTTTTTCCTAATTCCGGTGTGATGGTGTGAGAAATATTGTGTGAATGTCAAAGAATTTATACATAAGTATTAGATGTTTGAATTTGTGGATAGGTGAATAAAGAAGGAAGATATAAATGTTATTAATTAAAAATAATAAAATTAGGGATTTTGAATTAGCTTGAAATATGGACGAAAATTAGGAGGTCTTTGATTACAGATTTTGAAATTTTGAAATATTTGAATTTAATGTTGTTAAATTATATTATTATATTATAATTACAATATAAATAAAATTAATATGTTTAAATCTACACCATATTTCAACATACAACATAAAGATAGTAATGTATAAAAATATGTAACTAATTTATTTTTTATTTATTACCATTAATAAAATTAATCATCAATTGAATAATTGCATAATTGATATTGTATCTTGTATCATGAATTTTATTTTTATTTATTACCATCCTAAAATTAGAATCATTATGATAATATTAGATCCTTAATCATATGGTTGATTTGATGATTATGTTAAAATCATTCATACCACGTATATATCATAATTGATTATAATTTTGAAATTCCGTAATCAAAGTACTCCTTAATCATATGGTTGATTTGTTCCTAATATAGAGAAATTTACTTGCAGTTGATTACAGATTTCAAGTTTACTTGCAATTAATCGGTTAAATCACATAAATCTAAAATTAAAACAATTATTTATCAATTAATAAATTAAACAATTAAACATTAAGCAATAATAATAAAAAATAACAAACTGACATTTGAACAAACACCTGGTGGGCAGCCTAAATTAGTGTATGAAATCACAAAGAAAATATATATAATTTCATGTGAATCAACATACAACATAATACTTGATGCTTTAAGTGACCGGTAGGAAGGTTGATGGTATGTTAACACAGTCATGGGTAGGCCGAATTGCTATAGTCTAAACGCCCGGATGGTGACCAGCTTCATCGACGGTGGATGGTCAATTTGCCAGATAAATGAAATGAATGTAGAGATCCGTGGAAGAACAAGATGGAGGCGTGAAAGAGTGGATAATTGATTTGGGTTTAAGGTAAAATACGTTATAATGAATAATGAAAAAGAAATATTATAAATGATATAAATTAATATTAATAATCAATAATCATTTAATAGAATTTATTGTCTAGTATTTTTATTTATTTAAAAAATTTTTTATTCACATCAAAAATAGAGAAGTGATAGATAAAAATGGAAAGTTTAAAAATCCACCAATAGAAATAGACCATGTTGAGTTAAACTCATTTGCTTTAATAGTATAGTTAGATCTAACTATCTATATAATTGTCTACCATAAAATTCTACGTGCCACTCTTAGGTTGTTCCCCACATTCTTTAGATCCACCAGATTGCTTGATTTCTAAATGGAGGTTTCTCATGCATTTGACCCGAAATCACGGGTATTGGTCTTACCTAACCCAGATAGTCTTTAAGTGGGTTATAACATCTCATTTATTTGTGAAACTCTTTCATAATCAAACAATAATTTTTGTGGGTCATGGGTCTCCCCAAAACCGGATAACCCTTAAACGAGTTATAACATCCCATTTATTTGTGAAATAACCATTTAGTCATCAAATAATAATTTCCACGGGTTATGAGTTTTACCAAACCCTAATAGCCCTCAAATGGGTTATAAGATCTTATATATTAGTAAACACTTTCATAATCAAACCCTAATTTAATTTATCTTCTATACATCTTCTCCGTTGCTGGTCTATCATCTCCATCGCCAGTTAACTTCCGATACTACCCACCATCGTCAACTACATCAACGCCCCCTTTTTCATTAGACAAATATGTGTATTCTTGTTTGTTCATTTAAAAAAAACAACAAGCTCATGTTCATTTATGTTTGTTCGTTAAAAATCTAAAAAACCTACACATCTCAATTGAAAATATCCAAATACTAAAAACATAATGAAAAACTGTATATATATATATATATATGTATATATATATATATATATATATATTAAATTATATCAAAACAAAACCACGTTATAAAATATAATAAATCAACATAAAATATCAAAACGAATAAAAAATAAAAACTTAAATAAACCCCGTAACACGGATGGATCAAACTAGTGTGTGTGTGTGTATATATATATAAATTTAGTGATTGTTAGTTATTATTTTTTTTGATGGATGGTCCTGTGTGATGCAAAGGAAATTTAATCAGTGATGTTTCGGTTCGGTTTGTTATGTATATGCATTTGTTATTAGAGGTGAGCATAAATTGGGGAAAACCTGTAAGACCTGAATCAGACTCAATTAGTTACAATACAGTTGGTTCTTATGTCCTAAAAATGCCATTAAACAGGTTTGGGTTTGGATTTGGGTTTGAGTTTAGGTCCAAGTGGGGTTTCACGAGTCTAATCATTTTTTATATAAACTGGATAAGACCCGTGAGACCTGAACCGATCAAATCCGGTTATTTACAATAAGGTTGGGTCTCATGGATTTAACTGTTGGTACATGATGTCAGTAGTTCAGTATATAGTGTCTGTAATCGAGTTAGTTGGATTAGTATTTTGTAATAAGCGAAGTTAGCTCACAAGTTCGCTGATATAGGCGAACTTGTAGAGTAAGCGAAGTTAGTGACAACTTCGCCTGAACATGCCAGGCGAAGTTGTCGTGGTTATAAGTCTAGGTTACGACTGAGTTGTTAACATAGTATCGAGTTTACGAGTTTGTGTGTAATCGGTGATTGATATCACGTGTTTCCAGTTGCAATACAACGTGTCTTTGTTTATTGTAACGTGTGTTTAATCGTGTTAACGTATATCGTCTTCTACACTCGTAACGTCTTACGTAGGGATTCCGCACCTACGTAGAACGAGATATTCTGTGTAGATCCGGCTGGGAACCTACAAGTGGTATCAGAGCCTTAGGCTCTTATGCTATGGTTCGAGATCTGCGTTTTGGTGTTTCTGGCACGTTTCTGATGCGTTTTTGGCCGAACAGCCGCCGCAGGCGAAGTTATGGGGTTCAGACGAAGTTGTCGCTTAAATTTTAGGGTTTAGGCGAAGTTATGGACATGCGAAGTTATGGACAGGCGAAGTTGACTTTAGGCGAAGTTGACTTTTAGGCGAAGTTGACTTTAGGCGAAGTTAAAAAAAAAAAAAAAAATTGTTTGGAGTTTTCGTCTGTATGGCCAGGTGTACACGATTATTGTGAGACCGAAGACGTTGTTCCGTCAACGAGTGAAACTTGTTATCTCTTGGTCTTACGTGTGAACAAATACGTGTCAACTCTGGATATGGAGTTGAGGTTGTGAATGGGATATTGATTGAAACTGGATATTGACACATATTTGGGTGTTTGTAGGCAATGAAATAGGTGTTGTTCGAGGTTGACCAACTGAAGAAAGTCAAATTGAACTGAAGGTTTTTGTCATTACTGGATTGCGGTCAGAGCATATTATTTATGTTATTTTCAAGGCGTTCGAGAATTGGATCCTGAAACGTGATGCTTATTTATTAAAGGACAGAATTACAAATTTTGTCCTTTAAAAAAAGCCAAATTACGGTTCGTGTCCTTTGTTAAGTTTCCTTGCAGGCGGTGTACTTTAAACATTTTTTTCCTACACGTTATGTCCTTTACGCTAACTGGGTTAGAAAAACTCAGTTAAGTATGACATGTGCCAGACATGTGATAGGCATAATTGTAATTTTAGTGTATCTTTAAATTAAAAAAAAAAGAAAATATATATAATCCCCTCCTTTCTCTCTTCTTTCTCTCTAAGCCACCACCATCACCATAAACTCCGGCCACCATAAACTCCAGCCACCATAAATTCCGGCCACCGCAAACGATCCCTATCACCCGAACCCGACCCATCCTTTTCCAAAACCCGTATCCCTATCACCCAAACCCGACCCATCCTTTTCCAAAACCCTCCACTGAGATCTGCCCGAATCTCGCCGGAAAATCATTGGTGGTTCGAGATCTTCCCGAATCTCGCCGGAAACAACCACCACCACAGAGAGAGCAAAATAAATGGTGGGTTAGTGTTTCATTGTGACTGTGACTACTGGGTTTCTTGTTTCTTGGTTTCAGTATTATTATTATTATTATTATTATTATTATTATTATCATCATAATTTTGTGAAACCCTAACTCTAGAGGCTACATTAACCATATTACTATCAACGGCAACCGCAGTCGCAACCGCAGCCGGTTTAAATCTAATTCCACAGCCAGGATTCAATCCTCCATAAACCGAATCAACATTCATCTTCATATTCATATTCAATTGATGATTAATAATCGAATTGCTTACATCGTTACCGGTATTGATGACGTCATCATCATTATTATTATTAGATCCAGATCCGGTACCGTTTTTCTCCATAGAATCCATAGCTTGAAAGAACCACGTGGACAAAAACCGGCCAACGGAGAACGCAAGAGCACGTTGCTTCTCAGCACGGTACCGTTGCCGGAGCTACTCCATCTTATGGCGGCACTGCGCGGAGATTTTCGGCGGCACGGCGCCGGGAAACAACCGGCCGAGGTGTTGGGCGACGGCGTCCCAGTCGGCGGTGCGAGATTCGGGCATATCTCAGTGGAGGGTTTTGGAAAAGGATGGGTCGGGTTCGGGTGATAGGGATACGGGTTTTGGAAAAGGATGGGTCGGGTTCGGGTGATAGGGATACGGGTTTTGGAAAAGGATGGGTCGGGTTCGGGTGATAGGGATCGTTTGCGGTGGCCGGAATTTATGGTGGCCGGAGTTTATGGTGGCCGGAATTTATGGTGGCCCATCACATGTGTGGTTCGGGATTATCACGCGGGTGTTGAAATCGTTCCGTTCGACTATTCGCGGGACGAGTTTACCTAGTTTTTGTGTCCTACTCACCTCCCACCATCATAAACAACCCATTACACCTTCACATACCTCGTAAAATCCAGAAATCAAACCTGCAAAATCATCGTGTTCATTAGGCGAAGTTGCCGTCACTGTTAGTAGGGTTTAGGCGAAGATATAAAGTTAAGCGAAGTTATCCACAACTTCGCCTACCTCTCAAGTTCGCTTATCTCAAGCGAAGTTACTCACAACTTCGTCTACCTCACAAGTTCGCTTATCTTAAGCGAAGTTATTCTCAACTTCGCCAAATCAGGCGAATTTAAAAAGGGTAGCGAAGTTAAGAATCAGCGAAGTTCAGACTTAAGCGAAGTTATCCACAACTTCGCCTACAGTACTGTTAAGAATAAAATTTTTATTTTTCGGGTTTCTTTGTGTTTCGTGAAAGATGTCTTCAATAAATATTACGGAACTGGTGAAGATGGAAGTGGAAGCGGGTTCAGCTACTAAGGCACCGAAGATGCTTAAGGGAACCGATTTTGTAGCGTGGAAAGATCGGTTTGAGCAATATGTCAAATACCAAGATGCTAAAATGTGGGTGTGCATTCAAGACGGTTACATTCCACCAACAGCTTTGTATGAGGGTCGTGAACAGATAAAGAAATACAATAAGATGGAAGAAGAAGAAAAGAAAATGTATGAGGCTGAAAGCAAAGCTCATGCAGCGATAACAATGGCTCTTACACAAGAAATTCTTCACACCTTCAGGAAGTATAAAACTGCTAGAGAGCTATGGGAAGCACTTGAAAACCGTTTTGAGGGTAATGTGGGGATACGTGCATCCAAGATTAAACTACTTAAAACCCAGTTTTCAGTGTTCAAGTATCTGAAGAATGAATCACTTGATGATATCATCACGAGATATTATCATCTGATGACCGAACTCAGCAATTATTCCATTGCTTACAAAGAAGATGAGATCATTGAAAAGCTTCTTGATGCTCTCCCACCGAAATGGGAGATGTACACTGTCTTGATGAGAGAAGACAAAGAGTTTGCCGACTATGACTTGGAAACGGCAGTCAACAAACTACGAACTTTTGAACTTAACATGGTTCGAAAAGAGACACCAACTGATCAGGTTCAGGATCCAGGAATGTATGGTGCAAAAGTTAACTCAAGTTCAAGTTCGAAGTCTGAATCATCTGCTTACTACTCAAAGGGAGACTCGGGCGCTAACTCAACACATGAAGGTCATGTATCTCTCAACATGAATGGTGATGTGTGTTTTGTAGCTGGTGGATCAAATGCTTCTAAACCTCAAGCAACCAAGGGTAGTTTTTCCCCAAGTGTTTCGAACAACAACTACTCTAAGATGCCCATGAGTGTTAAATCTGCTGAACAGCAGTTTGCTCTCTATGCATCTTTC
The DNA here is from genome assembly GCF_021521415.1 of Bidens hawaiensis. Classification (NCBI taxonomy): domain Eukaryota; kingdom Viridiplantae; phylum Streptophyta; class Magnoliopsida; order Asterales; family Asteraceae; genus Bidens; species Bidens hawaiensis. Next base: position 153,457 of record NW_027496720.1, read on the forward strand.
ATTGCTTCGTATGAAAATTACATTAAGGGTAAGATTGTTGATCCTGCAACTTTGGACGAAGACTATGATCAGATCGATGCTGATGATCTGGAAGAGATGGATCTGCAGTGGCAGATGGCGATGATTTTGAGAAGAGTTAAGAGGTTTATGAAGAAGACTGGTAGGAAGTTTGTTGGTGAAAGACCAGGTTTTGACAAGTCAAAGGTGCGATGTTATAACTGGCAACAAAATGGACACTTTGCGAAAGAGTGCACAAATGAACGTGTAGAACGTAGTCAAAACAGGTCTACACAACAGAGTGGGGGTGGTAATCAGAATAGAGCCATGATATCCAGACAGAATGGAGAGTACAAATGGAATCTGCATGTTGAGGAAGTGTTCGAACAGGCCAATTTAGCGAACATCGAAACTGCAGGAAGTGAGAAAGTAACTGGAGAAAATGAAGCTTACATGGCAGAAGTGACAGACCAGCTCTCCGAGGTAAGTACCAAACTCCCTTGTACTAAATGTGAAAATCTGTCTGAACAATTGACAACTATAACTGATCAGTTTGTTAGTTTGGATGCTCAATTTAAAACATTAAAAGAAGATCATCATTTCACTAAAGCTAGAGAAAACAGTTATAAGGTAAAAATAAAAGCTAGTGAGAAAGATATTAGAAGTCTTAAAGCAAGTCTAGCTAAGAAAATACAAGTAATTGATCTTAGCTATGAAGTGTTAGAAGAGAAAACAAAACTAATAGCTGAAAGGGATAAACAGATAGCTGATCACCAGGTGAAAGTGGTGGAACTTAACAGAAAACTTGAGCAATTCAGAAATTCCTCTGCTATACTTGATCACATCGTTAGTGATCAAGGTTCCTCAGTTAAAAGGGGAGGAATTGGATATCATGAAGTTCCACCACCTTACAATCATAACTATACTTATGATCCTAGTAATCAGAAATCTGTTGATGTTGATTTTGGTCAGACAGTTCCGGTTAAGGTTACTATTAAAGAACCAGAAGTTAGTAAAGGCGAAACAAGTAAGCCTGTTTCGAGTGTTAAGATTTCTATTCCTAGTCCTGTCTCATCAAACTCGGACAAGTCATCCGAATCGAGTGAGACAAAAGAAGAGGCAGTGTTACCAAAAAGTGGAGAGAAACATAAATCATATGAAAAGAATTCTCCACTAAACCCGTATGTCCCACCATATGTGAGACAAACAGGCAGTAATGCAGCCTCAACATCTAAAACAACTATTGAAAAGAAAGTTGAACACAGGAGTTGTTTCAGATGCAATCAATTAGGACACCTAATTGCTGATTGCCCTCTGGAGCAGAGATTCAGAGGTATGAGGTCTTCAAAAACTGAGAATAGAACTAACGGTAATCACTATAATGGTAAAAATGAAAACTCATCAAAGTTCAGACATTGGACTAATCCAGGTTTTCAAAGAAAATGATCTCAGTTTTTCACTGCTAACAACCAAACCATAAGTAATAATTCATTTAATTCACGAAGGTTTGGATGGCCTCATAGTCAATCTACAAGAAGGTATCCTTTTAGGACTTACAGAAATTATTCTGATACTAACTTTGGATAGCCAAAGTACGGGATGTATCGACCCAAGACCAATAGGTCTTGGGTCCCCAGATTTTAATCTTCTACTTTAATCGTGCAGGAACAGTTGAACAGGGCTGCAAACAATCTATGGGTTGTGGATAGCGGCTGTTCCCGGCACATGACGGGTAACAAGAATTTGTTACACGAATGGAAACCTGTTCAAGGAGGAAGAGTGAGTTTTGCTGGAGAGAGCGGTGGAAGGATCATAGGAATTGGGACGGTGACTAATGGAAAAATGACGTTAAAGAAAGTGAATTTCGTTGAAGAACTGAAGCATAATCTGCTGAGTGTATCGCAGATCTGTGACAAAGATTACACCGTGCACTTTACCAAGAATGAAGCGATCGTGCTATATCCTGGTTTCAAGATACCAGAGGATTGGATAGTAATGAAGGCTCCAAGAGAAAAGAATACGTATGTTATGGACATGAGGTCGACTGAGATGGCCACAGAAGAATCGTGTCTTCTGTCAAAAGCAACTGAATCAGAGTCCGAATTATGGCATAGAAGAATGGGGCATATTCATCTTCGGAAAATGAACTACATTGTCAAGAATGGGCTGGTGCTGGGTGTTCCCTTGAAGAATTTCAACTTTGAAGACCAATGCTTATCGTGCAAAAAGGGAAAGCAACACAAGAAATCCCATCACACCAAGAAGGTTAATTCAATAGTCAGTACCCTAGACCTACTTCACATGGATCTCTTCGGTCCCGTGAATGTAAAAAGCCTAGGTGGAACATCATACTGCTTGGTGATCACTGATGATTTCTCTCGATACTCTTGGGTATATTTCCTGAAGTCAAAGGATGAGACGGTTCAGATGGTAATAAATTTGATTACCAAGGTTGAGAATATTATGAGGAAAAGAGTTAAATACATCAGGAGTGACAATGGGACTGAGTTCAAGAACTATCAGATGGAGATCTTCTGCTTACAGAAAGGGATAGAACACCAGTACAGCTCTCCGTATACTCCGCAACAAAATGGAGTGGCTGAGAGGAAGAACAGAACGTTAATTGAAGGAGCCAGAACCATGCTGGCTGATTCGAAACTTCCTGTGGTGTTCTGGGCTGAAGCTGTTGCAACAGCCTGTTATATCCTTAATAGAGTGTTAACTGTTAAAAGATTGAATAAAACATGTTATGAACTTATGCATGGGAGAAAGCCCAACTTGAGTGGTCTCGAACCATTCGGGTCCCCTTGTTCGATATTAAAGACAAATTCTAAATTTGGTGAAATAGCCGACGAAGGTATCTTAGTCGGAACTGTTGTTGGGACTCCCAACAGACGAGTCTTTAATACATCGACCAGCAAGGTTGAGGTGGTGTGTAACACTGATATCACAAGTTACAAATCACCAAAACCAAGCACGGGACCCGCTGGGGTTTTCGACTATGATAGGCTTTTTAAATCTTTTAACTTGCCTTACTTGGATTGTGCAGAAGTTGATGAGTGAATAGCTTCGAAGATGCTTTACGATGAGGAAGACAATTTTGTGCAACGACCACAGTACGATGAATGTCAACCTTCCTCGTCAAATGCTGTCGATACCCCTGCTGCCTCTACAGAAGAAGAATTCTTCAATCCGTTTCACTCTCAACAACAACAATCACCCATTGATGAGCTACCTTCGAACCTGGAAGACAATCTGGAAGTCAGTTCGGTTCCGACTACGAGAGTTCACAAAAATCACCCTTTGGAGAACGTGATAGGTGATCTGTCCGACGGTGTACAAACAAGACAAAGCTTGAATGAGCACACCTGTGTTTACACAAGCATTAAAGATACGGGCATAATTAACGAATGCTTGTACACCTGCTTCATCAGCCAGATTGAACCAAAGAACTATCAAATGGCTCTCAAGGACAGCTCGTGGGTCGAAGCTATGCAAGAAGAGTTAGCCCAGTTTAAGAAGATGGAAGTATGGAATTTGGTTGCAAAACCGAAGGATGTGCATGCGATTGGCACAAAATGGGTTTTCAAATGCAAGAGAGATGAGAAAGGGATAATTATCAGAAACAAGGCGAGGCTGGATGTAAAAGGTTTTAATCAGCAAGAGGGGATCGATTACAATGAGGTGTTTGCTCCTGTGGCGAGATTGGAAGCCATTCGATTGTTTTTGGCATTTGCTGCACACAAGGAGATGAAGGTGTTTCAGTTAGACGTGAAGAGTGCGTTCCTTAACGGTAAAGTCGATGAGGTTGTGTATGTTGAGCAACCTCCGGGTTTTCCTGACCCAGACTTTCCTGATCATGTGTACAAGCTAAGTAAAGCGCTATACGGGCTACATCAGGCACCTCGTGCCTGGTACTCAACTTTATCTGATTACTTGCTTGAGAATGAGTTTGAAAGGGGAAAGATTGATAGCACACTGTTCTTTAAGAGAAAAGGAAACGACTTTCTACTGGTGCAAGTCTACGTGGATGACATCATCTTTGCTGCATCAAAAGTCGCCATGTGTCAGGAATTTGAGGCCGTCATGAAAAAGAGATTTGAAATGAGTGCTATGGGTGAACTAACTTTCTTTTTAGGACTGCAGGTTGATCAGAAGAAAGATGGGATGTTCATTCATCAGACTAAGTATGTCCATGATGTTCTCAAACGCTTCAAGATGGAGGACAACACTCCATTTGATACTCCAGTCTGCGTCAACCATAAATTGGGTGCTGATTCAGACAATGATGCAGACGTGGATCCAACCCAATATCGGGCAATAATAGGTTCTTTAATGTACTTAACTGCTTCTAGACCTGATATTATGTTTGCAGTTTGTCTTTGTGCACGCTTTCAGGCAAACCCAAAGGAATCTCACTTGAAGGGTGCGAAGAGGATATTGCGCTATCTCAAAGGCAAACCTAAGCTGGGGTTGTGGTACACGAAAGGAGGAGACTTGGAGTTGGTCGCCTACACATATTCTGATTATGGAGGGTGCAATCAGAGTCGGAAGTCAACAACAGGTGGATGTCAGTTTCTTGGAGGCAGATTAGTGTCATGGCAGTGCAAGAAGCAGACCTCAGTCGCCATTTCAACCTGTGAAGCAGAATACATGGCAGCATCGAACTGCTGCTCCCAGGTTCTTTGGATACAACAGCAGTTGCGCGATTATGGTCTGAATTTCACTCATACTCCTATTTGCATAGATAACACTGCTGCTATCTCAGTAACTAACAATCCCGTAAAGCATAGGAAAACTAAACATATTGACATCCGTCATCATTTTATACGGGATTGTGCTGAGAAGAAACTGATTGTGCTCGAAAAGGTTGATACGTTAGATAATTTCGCTGATTTATTCACTAAAGCGTTTTACAAAAATCGTTTTCAATACCTTTTTGAGCTGAATGGGATGATCAATCCCGAGTAACCGTGTTTTTGTGTTTTTGTTAAAAAAAAAAAAAAAAAAACATCACTATCGCTTAGAATTATGTCGGTTGCCTCAGTTTGAAGGACATATCTACGGATATGTTTGGTCCTCATTTCTACTTGTAGAATATGAAGATAGCCATTAACCAGATGACTGAAAGTGACCGGGGCGGTTTGTGATGTGTTTTTATTCTTTCGCTGAAAATTAGTCGATCATACTTAGTTAGAAGGACACATACTTGTATGTGGTCGGTCCAGCTGATCCATTGGATCTTCAGGATAGCCGTTTACCTGACAACTTCAATTTGATCGGGGCGATTGAAGTTAACATTTTTTTTAAGGGAGATGAAATTATTTTTCAAGTCTACTACTTCGTAAGAAGTTCCTTTACTATGTTTAACAGAAAATTGATCCAACCTTGGAAAGTGATAGATATACTGATTCTGTGTGCTTAACTAGTGAAGTTATAAGGCCTAAAAGACTTTAGAACAGTCATTGTATGTCATGGTAGCTTTTTATGGTGCGTAAAAGTAGAAGCGATACTAACTAAATCTACTCGATTTTACGTGGAAACTCCTTAAGAGTTGTGCATGTCTCCATATATATCTTTCCGTATGATAGGCAGAAAAGCGATTACCCAGTCATACACGAGCCCGTGAGTGTTCTGATTCCCGTGAAGATAGCGTGTCAAGAAACTGCAGTGATCCAGATTCGGGACTTGCAGTTGTTTATTACTCTGAAGTTCTGTAAAAAAAAAAAAAAAAAAAGTGTGTGTGTTATTGAGAAATTTTAGAGTTCATAATGTTAATACTTCTCAATCAAGATGTAAGAAAGAGAACGGGAAGAAGAGTCTAAAGATCAACATGTACTTACTATTTAATCAGACACTACGGGTCGAGGTCAACTCGGGGTGACTTGGGGAAAGCCAAATACGCTTTGAGAATAGATAGGAGGCATCATAATCTCTGAGTTGTTGCCCATTTAAGTTTTGAGCTTAATTGAACCAAACCCGTATCACAGAAACGATGAAAACCATTTTAAGTTATTTACCTGCTTACAACCTGTTTCTTTATGTCATAATACAGCTGAACACGGATCTGTGTGACAGTCACGAAATTAGTATGATTCCTGTTCGGATCTTTTCTAAAACGTAGTAGTCCCTGTCGAGACTGAAATTTGATCCCGTGTACTTTATTTTTAAAAGTTTTTTTTCTACTTATGTAGTTGTTTGATTTTATACCTGGTTATTTGGTCTTGATCGTATCATTTAACGCTTTAAAGGATGTTTTATAACTTAATTGCAAATTGTTCAAATTATGGGGTTTGTTTTGAAAAATTTAATATCGGCGAAGTTATCCCTAACTTCGCCTGCAATAGGCGAAGTTATCCATAACTTCGCCTGAATAACCTTGACCCTATATAAAGGATTTTTAAGGTCAAACTGTTCATTATTTTCAAAAACCCAGCGAACTTATCTTCAAAAACCCTAAGCGAACTTATCGATCTACTCATCTGTGTTTTTCTTTCTCAGTCTCTAATCCGAGTTATAGGTGTGTAGTGTCGATTGTATCATATAATCATTGTCATTAACGTTAATCATCAGTTGTTTCGACCCGTTTCGTGACCTGTTTAGTCGAAACCTCAATACCCGATTTTTAAACTTGTTATTATGTGATTGTAATCAACTTAATCGTCTAAATCGTCATTAAAACATGTTTTACGAGATCCACAATCTCCAATTTCACCAACTACACGTCGAATTGACAGACTAAACTGTTGCCGATTCATATTCGGCGAAGTTACAGTTTAGGCGAAGTTATCCGTAACTTCGCCTGATAATTAATTATGTAACAGTATATGAGGCGAAGTTGTGGTTAGGCGAAGTTATCATTAACTTCGCCTGGCCCTTTTTACTTAACTGTTGTCCGGCGAAGTTCGAGTTGAGGCGAAGTTGTTCCCAACTTTGCCCCACCTCTAACTTCGCCTATACAGAATAAATCATAACTTTGCTCTAAATGTAAGAGGCGAACTTGTGATTTGCCTTGACGTTTATCTAACTTAGTCTGTTTGTTGCAGAAATGGCTGCTGTAGCTGGAGCAGGCGGCGCAGGTGGTGATGATGGTGGAGACAACCAACGACAGTTTTTCCCGGGTCATAACATGTACATAACATTAGACCCGGATGCGAGCGGTGTTGATGATTTCCGCGAAATCATCACGTTTCTACTACGCTCGCGTATATTCCACGCGATTACTACAACACTGCCGATATCCTTGCCAAACATTGAGGATTTTTGGCAGACAGTGGAGTATGACTGTCGCGTCGAGCCCCCGGTGATGCGAGCAACGGTCAACAATCAGATTGTTCAGTTCTCATCTGAACAGATCCGGGCGGCTTTGCGGTTTGGAGACGAAACGAGAGACGATCCGACAGATTTTGTGGCTCCATTCCGTGATGGAGCATTTCTGAGGATGGGATACTCTGGTCCCTTGGGAGATACGCAGAGACGCAAGGGGTTCTTGCTCGACCAGTGGCGCTTTCTCATGCATGTGATGATAGTGTGCATGTCTGGGAGAAAGGCTGGTACTGATGGGATGGGCGCGACCATGCAGTCGGCGATGACTGCTCTGACTTACAATAAGCGTTACAGCTTTAGTCAGATGGTCTTCTACGAGATAGATCGACAAAGAAGAGCGGTGGCGCGTGAGAGATTTCTTATGTATCCAAGATTCATTCAGATGATCTTGAATCACGTTGCTCCAACGTTACCTCAGCGCCGCCCGATCAGATACGTAGAAAGTGTCAGCAAGAGGATCTTCGCCCAGTGCAGATCATCCAGTGCAAGGAGCAAACCTGAGCTCCGTCCTCGACATACTCCACTATTCGGGTACTTGATCAACCCAGAGTATGTGCCAGCTCGTGGGGACGAGTTTCGGGACCCGGCACCACAACAGGCTGGAGCACCTCAACCAGCTTCACCTGCTGCTCCTGTTGTGTCACCGGAGGAGAATATAGACCTTGATGCTGCGTTTGGCGGTCAAGGATTCTTTGATATGGAGAGGGTTGACCCTGAGGAAAATGTACAGGTCTCAGTTGAAAGGGTTTCGAGTGTGAATGTGACTAGGGCAGCTACAACGGTGGCTGATTCTGATTCTGATGATGAGTTGGCTGAAGCGAGACGAATTTTGGTAACTCAAGAACGAACTCATGAGAAGAGAAAGAGAGCTGATGATGACAGCGAGTCAGATTTTGAAGAAGAAGTACATCAGCTGATCCGTAGATCAAGAAGGGACAGGACAGGTGCAGGTTCGGGAGCTGGTGAGAGCTCAAGGGTGGTACGTTTCACTCCACCTGCACTGTCCGGTATGACCATGGTTCCTTCATCGTTGCAAGTTACAAGGCCAAGCATCACGGATGTTCCCGTGGTGGATACCTCATCTGCATTTGGCCTCCCACCCACTTCATTCCAACTTTCGGCTCCGGAGATTGTATCGTTGCCACCTCCAACTCTTACTCCAACGGAGGTCGTGGCACGATTTATTGAGTCGACGGTTGTAGCGACTGCAGGGTTGTCAGCTACGATACCACCTGCGGTTACGTTTACGCCTACTTCTGAGGTCCCGGTTACATTGGAATTCCCTCCTCAGTACACTCAAGATATATCACATCTGAGGTTTGATTTCGATGCAACCTTATCAGACTCAAAACGAATAGCAGCACTTGAACGGGTTGTGGCAGAACAATCAAGGGTAAATCTTATCTAGACCCATGCTATTCAGCGCCTCGTTGCAGAGAATCAGATACAGTCGTCCCTGCTGATCGAACATGGCAAAATCATTGATGCTTTGAAGCAGTTCTTGGCATCTTAGAGGGAGACGAGCTGTAAGGGCGATGAGCTGAGGACTAAGAAGCGCAATGATCGAGACGATGATCCCAATGCATCGAAAGGTGCAGGTGGAGAGTTGCCAATAACTGAACAAGCTCTTGGGACTTCCACATCTCAGGGGAGTCAACATGTGCAGCGGGCGGTACAGGTGATGAGGTGGTGGTCGTGGATGTTGAGGAGATGGATGATGAGTTTATAGGTGATGATGATGTATTACCAGTTGAAGAGATAGAGAAGATTGGTGCTGAGATAGTTATTGATAATGAGATAGAAGAGGGAGAGATAGTAGAGGAGAATGTGGAGCATGAGATTCCGGATGTTGATAAGGCAGATATGAGTAAAGATATGGGAAGTGATGAGACGGAATGGGAAGAGCAGCCTAGATGGAAAGAAGGCTATGCTCAGTGGTTCGTAAAAACGAAGAAACCGGCGGTCCCTACTATGTTCAAGAAGAGTTACAACATTAGAGGTTATGCTGAATCGAGAAAGGGGATTATATGCTGGATATATGATGAACAGTTGAGGCTCTTTGTGATTAAAAGGTATGATGGTGTTCAGTACTTCAAGAGGCTGTTGAGATCATTGAATACATTGCCAGAATGTGAAGTGAAAGACTTAGCCAGATTGGGATTGATAAACAGAAGTGATGATAATATGGCTAGAGTCATTGGGAAGATTGTTTGGAAGGAAAGTATAAAAGAGAAGAAGTTCGAGCTGTTGAAACCGCAAAAGGGAAAACTTATTGAAGACAAAGATAGAGGATTGAGAGCAGATGGCAAGCCTTGGATGATCATGAAGTATAAGCCGATCCGGTGTTTAAAAGAAGTGCCGATGAAACAAATGCCCAAGGATGTGCTGAAAGATCTGAAGTGGTGGTATGTAGATTGTGAAACAGCTGAAGCAGTAATGGAGGACGAAGATGAACAAGAGCTGCTGAGAGTATATGATCCGATGCATCTAGTGAACTTGTCTCAAGCTGATCTGCAGGTGCTGAATGAGAAGAAGATATTTTATATTCCTGCTTGGAAAGACGAAGCGAGAAAATATCAAAGAGTTGTTTCGGTATGTGTACGAGAAGGAGTTCATGCTTGAAGACGAAAGATCCAAGATTGTTCAAGATTACAAGACACGTGTTTGAAGATAAAGATTGAAGCTACTGCCAAGGGGGAGTCTGTTGGTACATGATGTCAGTAGTTCAGTATATAGTGTCTGTAATCGAGTTAGTTGGATTAGTATTTTGTAATAAGCGAAGTTAGCTCACAAGTTCGCTGATATAGGCGAACTTGTAGAGTAAACGAAGTTAGTGACAACTTCGCCTGAACATGCCAGGCGAAGTTGTCGTGGTTATAAGTCTAGGTTACGACTGAGTTGTTAACATAGTATCGAGTTTACGAGTTTGTGTGTAATCGGTGATTGATATCACGTGTTTCCAGTTGCAATACAACGTGTCTTTGTTTATTGTAACGTGTGTTTAATCGTGTTAACGTATATCGTCTTCTACACTAGTAACGTCTTACGTAGGGATTCCGCACCTACGTAGAACGAGATATTCCGTGTAGATCCGGCTGGGAACCTGCATTAACCCGTTTGCACACCCCCTATTTGTTATCAATGTTGTAAATGTAGGTTGAGTACTCAACGAGTAATCGCCACAAGGTATGACACCGATACACCTTTCTTTAACTTCGTCTAGTTACTAAGAATCGATCAAAGATGGTCAGCCTAAGACAAAATCAAATCTACTCTGTCAACTTTAATCGATTTTGACTTTAAAAAATTAAACATAATTCGTATTTTTATAACATTAAAGAACAAATAGCATACAACAATACAAACTTATATCTCAAATGATCTTGTTTAGAATTCTTCTAACTTAATATATTCAATAAAGCTTGCAATTAGTTCAAACAATAACCTGCATATGCGTATAAAATATATATAATTTTGTCAACAAAACATGTTAAGTGAATAACACTAGATTTTGACACTACAATAATAATATATATAAGAGAAAAAACAAACTGTTCCTGTGAGATAAACAATTAAACCATAACATACAAACAATTCACACAAATAATAAAGAAAGGGCTAAACCGTTGCCATGTGAATCGGACATTGGTTACCAAAGATGGGTTGTCGGTGAAACCATTGTCATGCGATTGGACGCTGGCCACTATGACGATCGTATGATCATACTATAATGATGGACCTCTCCGAATACGGTAAAATAAAGCAAGTAAGCAAATAGCATGTTAGGCATAAACTGATATACACACAAAGATTAACAGTTGCAGTTGAATACCATATAATAGGGTATATAGATAACGTACGCATATGTACCCAAAAGATTTAAAATAAGTAAAAAGGGGAGTGAATACTCACCTTAATAATTAAGGAAGAGATAATGATTCGTTAAGAAAAGAGGTAGATCAAGCTTTTCGGGAATTACCGACGAGAAATCCTAATTACAATAATTACGGAAATTAAATATGAATTCAACAACGAACCTAAAACTAGATAGAGGTTCGGGACTTTGATGATAGAGCGTGTTCTTGCGAAAGTTTAATATTACAAAGAATCATTATTACTTTATTAATTTGAACTATTATTTTAATAAATAGTATATTTTAATTAATAAGATACTTAAATAAATATTTATAAAATTTTAGATAGATTATATAAGGAGATTTGTTTTAAATGTTTAGTTTAAACTAAAAATAAGTTTAATTTATTTATATATATTTTATTATTAATAAAGCTTTCTTATATATTAATTTTGTAAATACTAGATAATAAATAATAAATAAAAATATTTATATAAAATATGATCTTGTATAAATACTTAAACTTATAACTATATTTTACAATAAATTTTAAACATATATTTTAACTTTAAACCCTTTTTAAATATTAAAACCTTTATTATAAAAACTTTAACACTATTATATATATATATATATATATATATATATATATATATATATATATATATATATATATATATATATATATATATATATATATATATGATTGATTTCTTTTGAAAACAAGTTTGAGTTTTAAGAAATCAAAAGAACTCAACGTAACAGTTTTTTTTTGAAACTTTTTAACACACATGTAATACATAAGTGTAAGTAACGTAAAAAAATTACATTAATTTTTTATACACCGAATTGACTTATTTCACATGTGTAACTAACATTTAAACTTTGTGTAATTATCAAAAATGTTTATTCTCTCTTTTGATTAATTTTTTAATTAGATTTATTCTCAGCCACATATTCAATACCCATTTAATTGATTGTGTGGTCCATATTGAGTTTTTAAAGTTTATACAACTCATCTAGTTCTCAAAAGACCCTTCCCCTATGTATATATATAGGGGAAAGTTCATGTACATTTAGATCTTAACATAAGTACGTAGGAAATAATGCCAATTTATTTAAAAATGCGAACGTAAGAAATAATACCAACTACAATACCAATCTATATGAACAATGACTTATAATAACAAAGAAAAGAACCTAAAAACTACAACAAAAGAATCAAAATCAAGAACAAAATAATAACAACATATACCAGCAAATACTTATAACAGCAAAAGAAAACATCTAGTAATAACAACAAAATATAAATAAGCAAATACTTATATCGTCTCATAATCGAAAATTAGCAAATACGAACAAAAAATAGTAGCAAACACCTATAAAAATAAATCTAATCATAACAACAAATTGGTTCTCACCGTTTCATGTTAAGAATAAAATGTATTTGATCCTGTTTCTATATATATATATATATATATATATATATATATATATAATATATATATATATATGGTTTAACCAAGGTTCGGAAAAAAGATCGGTTAATATGTCGGTTTTAATAAAATGTAAATTAATTATTATATTTATAATATTTAAAAAGTTAATTAATGATTTATATAACACACTTATTATATAATAAAGCTGAAATAATTAAAAAAAACATTAAAACGGGTCTAGAGGGGATTCGAACCCGCGCCCTCCAGCCTAGTGAACCCATAAACACACACACACATAACCAATTGTGTTACCAAGTCAGCTGTGTATAGTCTGTAAATAAAAATACATAACCCGAAGATGCAAGAACCTAGAAATCACACATGAACCCTAGATCATCAATCAGCCAATACGTTAATCGTTTGGCCGATTAATGTTGGGGTTAATGATCCATTCCACAAGACGATCGAAAACATGTACTTAATTACCTTATACACTGATTTTACGAGGGTTAAATAGATCGATGAAAGGTCGGCTAGAACGAGATTCAGAACACGCATCCAACATCAGATAAAATATAATTGGTTAAAGGGATTTGATATGCGACCTTATGTTGATTGTGAGGGCATGTTTAATTGAGTTATGTTTATGGTTAGATAGTATATCATAAACGGGTTTAGACGGCTGTTCATATAAGCAATACATATAATAAACGATCCTAGTTTCCTAATTCACTTGTGTCGGTAGGCTGATTATGGTATGAGTAATCAAATGCACATATCAATTTCTAAGTTAGACGCGAAGATTAAGGGCCAAGACACTAAACGGGTCACTGTTGGCTAAATGGGTCGGGTTTGGATACGAGTTAAAGGGTTAATGGGTTAGATGGTTATAATAATTAGATTTTGCACTTTAACTCGTATCCATTCAACTAACCCATTAACCCTTTAACCCTTTAAAGGTTATAATAATGGGTTAGTTGAATGGTTATAAACTATCAAACCATTCAACTAACACCCCTGCATTTAGCATAACTCATTGATAACATATTAGTAGCCAAAGCCCGATTCGCATGTCAATGGTCAAACGACACCAATTACTTGCATTTGTTTACTTGTTTATACTCACAATATAAGTTTACTCATTTATACATATAATATCATATTATTAAAAACCGGTGATTTTCTCACTCAACATCGTGTTGACAAACCTATATATTTTTTATGTATATTGCAGGTTACCATCTAATTTGAAGGGAATTAGAAGATCATTTAGAAATGACATTATGCTACTTAATAAAAAAAAGACAAAGTGTTTTGAATTATTTGTTTTTGGATTAATTTTGTACTTGGACGAAATATGTGTACTTGATTTGGAAATTGTAAATAAATAAATTAGATATTGTCATAAATTGCACGATAGTGTCTTGTTAGCTGTGAACTAACGGTTCACACCCTGGCTTTCCGCCGTAGGCTGGGGTGTGACAACCATTACCATCTTTTCGTTACTGTAGTCCTCATTTCAAGTGAGTTTTTCATAACCCATTTTTAACTCTTTTAATATATTGGGGTGTAGAATGTCACAAGTGTTATTTTGTTAGTTTTGTGCTTGTTTACAAACCGATTGAAATTTATCGTACATGTTAATATTATTCTTGCATATTGTTTATGATTATTCGTGAACTTGCTTGCAACGTGAAAACTGTTTTTATGGTGGAAGTTACGCAAACAGATACACATAGTGGGAGGGTCCGACGGGACGTACCTGCACCGTCCAATGTAACGAATTCGGTTGTATTGTATGGTGGTTTTCATTTCCCATACTACTAAGGCTTTAGCTAAATGAACGAGAGGACGACACTAGTTGATTTCATTTACTTTACGCTTGAATATTTATTGCATTGCGATCGTTGAATCTCGCATATATATATATATATATGCGCATACGCATAAACTTATGAAAACTCACCCTATTTCCGAAACACATAACTGCCAAATTGATAATTGATCTCGTTTACCTTCAACTCCGACCCCAGTGAGTAAGTGACGTCATTTACCCTTTGTTTGCTCATTTAATTTCCATTTTGTCCGAATTTTATGAAATAAGATTTTCAACTTACTTAGAATTGGTATCACTTTACGGTAAAATCAGTTTGATATTATGGTTACCATGGGCTATTTTAATTTGGCATTATAAGTTGCATTCGAGATCTATGTGCTCACATGACACTTTTGGATTTAATAGAAGTTGCAGACCAGTTCCTTTATTAGGATATGTGCAGTGGGAAAGAAAAAGGGGTGACAAAGTGGGATTCGGGGCGAAAAGTGGAGGGGAACACCGCCCTCGGGCTACAATGGGCGAAATGTGTGTGTGTGTTGGGGGGGGGGGATGCAGTTGTCTCTTGTTGTTATTGTTGTTTTATTATTATTATAAGTTTGTGTGTGTGATATATATACATGTGTGTGTGCGTATATATATATATATATATATATATATATATATATATATATATATATATATATATATATATATATATATATATATATATATATATATATATATATATATATATATATAGGTAAGTGCCATTTTAGTACATGTGGTTTGATCAACTACGTAACATTAGTACTTCTTTTTAATTTTTCGCAACTGGCTACTCCATATTTCAAAAACTGGTTATTTTAGTACTTTTTCGTAACCCCGTTTAATTTGTCCGTTAAGTCAAGGGCATAATGGTAACTATAGTTATTTTATTTATTTTCTTTTTTCTTTTAAGCCCTAATAATAAAATCTGTTTTATATCATCTTAACCCACAAAAACCACAAGGACCAAACTCATACATCCACCTTATTCATAATCACCACCACCCTCTTTCGTCACCACACCGACGATCAAATTAAGGTTTCAACTTTCAACTTTCAAAACCCAATGGATCAATCATCCCTAATCATACTATCCAATCTCCTCCACCTCCAAAAACACCTGGACCCCACCACCTCCTTAATCTCCGACACTACCACCACCACCCCATCCTCCCTCCTAATCACCACTTCCGCCGCCCTACTCCTATTCTTCACCATCGCCTCTGTCCTCTCCTTCATCTCACCGCCCACAAACCCCGCACCCATCCCCACCACCCTCAGCCACCACCACTTCCCAATACCCCGTCGCCGCGTTTCGTGCACTCTCCACCGAACGCATCTGGCACATGGAAGCACCTTTACGTTACGCCCAGTGGCGCTCCTTGAACGGTCTATCATACCCTGTGTTCACCACAATTGTGGATAAGTTAAAACCCTATATTGCTCAATCCAACCTCCAGTTACCTTCCGATTACGCCGTTGCCATGGTTCTATCCCGTCTCTCCCTCGAGTTGTCCGCCAAGACCGTATGGTTACGCGGCTGTTGTCGAAAATTACTAATATGGTTACGCGGTTATTGTCGACTAAAATGTACCCCGAGTTTATTAAGATACCCGTCGGGAGACGGAGACTTCATGAATGAACAATGGAGTAGGGTTTGGATGCGGATGAGAAATATTGAAATTAGGGTTTGAATGATATTAATGGGGAAGTGAAGAAGCTTAAAAGAAAAAAGAAAATAAATAAAATAACTAAAGTTACCATTATGCCACTGATTTAACGGACAAATTAAACGGGGTTACGAAAAAGTACTACAATGACCAGTTTTTGAAACATGGAGTAGCCAGTTGCGAAAAATTCAGAATAAGTACTAAAGTTGCATAGTTGATCAAACCACAGGTAATAAAATGGCACTTAACTCTCTCTCTCTCTCTCTCTATATATATATATATGAGGCTACAACACCATTACAACCCAAAAACAAAAACCCACGCTTTGCTGACTTGGGGCCACATGTTGCAAGTCCCCCATTTTGTAGCCCCTCCACTACAAATATCCTTAGAGTGATACCATCATAATATGTCACACCCTCAAAATCCACTAACGGAGTTTTACCGTCAGAGGGTGTGAACTAACAGGATCAGAATCATTAGTTATAATCAAACACCAAAAATAAAGTTTTCAAACAACCAAGACATCAAGTCTTAAGTAAAAAATGCGGAAGCGTAAATCGTAAACCAAAACAGTTGCGCCACACAGGACGACTTAAAAACACAAGTTGTCAAGACAGAAATTAAAAGCAGTTTTTAAAACAATGGTGTTTAGCGAATGCATGTCCTAAACCGCGCGCCCGCCTCGGCTACCTGAGAATAACATACTAAAAGTGTCAAGACAGGGTTGGTGAGTTCACAAGTTTATATAAATAAATCGTTTGCGTTTGCGTTTACGTTTTGCGTTACCAGATTGTGTTAAGTCATTTTATATATCAATAGGTAGCTAACCTATCAACAAGTATTACTAGTGTTCGACACCGAAGCTGACTGTTTATCAATTGCCTTACCACCATGTGAACCACGACCATGGTAATGTGTTAGCCAAGATTACACCCACTCGACCTACAGTCGAGTTTAGAGTTGGGTGGGGTTTGTCAAACCCAGTACTACTACTCAAAAGTGACTCGCTATTATACCAATATTAACCGGTCGATGTTATGAAGGACTTTGGTTGGTTTGTTTGCCACTTAGCCATACAAGTGATATATAAAAACTAAACAAAATCTACAGCGTTGGAGTATGTTATCTCCCCCAAATAAAAGCGTTTAAAAAGAGTAAAAAGGGGACGTGAAACTCACTGTTTGCGAAGATAACCAAAAAGATCCGAGAAAAGGTGCTCGTCACAGAAAATCCTCACTTAGTGTTCTAAAAACAAAAACGAGATTTTCTAAGTATTTAAACTACGAGTGAGTCCCTAGACTCGACACATACAACTTATGCATGAGATGCGTTTCGTGTTTCGTTTGTGAAATAAGCGCGACTCGACAAACACGTTGGTGATACGTTACATGTGTGAACAACTACTTAAGTGTCAAGTATTAACATTGTACATTACTAGCAATTATCCCCCACAAGGGCAATTTGGTCAAAACATAGCAACATTGATCGGTTATGCACTTTTCATGACAATTTAAGTAATACAGCAGCTAAATTATCCATGCAGATTTTCACTCGACAAGATTACTCTTATTAATAAATTCTAACATGTCAAATAAATCACCAAAAATCATCACAGAAGCACACGTGAGTTAGGTTTCTAGAAATATTTTTCTTATAGTTTTATCCCAATGATCAAAACATCACAGCAAACACACAGAAATCATTAACATGCGCAACAGAATGTTATTTGTTATTTCGTTAAATGACAAATCCAATTAATGCAAAGACCAATTGGGTTAGATTCCTAACTCAATATATTTTCTTCCAGAAGTGGAACCAACCCATTTGGTCTTGTAGTTTATGAGATAAATTAGTCGCAAAACAGCCTAACAGCGGGTCTCCCGAATCAGCCTTGCACAACAGTTTTGTAAAATAATAAAAACAAACTTTTACACGTCCAAAAATTACAAACTCGGACTTTTCAGAAACTAGACTCGACCTAGTATATTATAGAATCAACAATAGCATCAAAAAATAACATTAACATCGAGTTACAGTCGTCCAAACATGAATTCAATAATCTGTCCAGCATCAGTTTTCATCAAAACTCAATAAACAATTAACCTATGAACTAACAATCATGCATGTAACCCTAAATCATCAAAAAACAACATATTTAACACTTAAGGTTTATGATTACACGTTTAATCATACAATTAAATGATAGAATAAATTAGATATGGTGTTTATATTACCTAGTTAGCTTCTTGAACCTTCAATTCTTCACAACAAGCTTGAAAATTATCTTGTATGTGTGTGTGTGTGTGGGTTTACGATCGCCAATGGGAGAGAGAGAAGGGAGGGCAGCCGTGAGAAAGGGTGGGGGATTAGGGTTAGGACAATTTAACTTGTTTATATATTTATCAAATATAATACATGTTACACTTTACCCCTTGCACTTCTAGTTACTCGATTTCTAGCACAACTTAGTTAATACCATTCATAATTAATGTCATACACGTAAATATCAAGTAACACATAACTTAACACATAGTTATCAAATACTTGTTCATGATATTTATTGTTCGTTCACCAACGGTTTGAGTCGACTCTTGTGTGTTTCGGTGAAATTCCGAAAGACTACTTGTGTGTGGATTGTCATGCGTCATTTAAACCCTAGTTTAAATGTAATGAGATATGCGTTACAGTTCGTGAATTAACGGAGTTCGGATTAACGGAGTTCGGATTAACGGAGTTAACCTGAAATTGACGAGTGTCACATTATTCCTATGTTGAAAGAATTTTCGTCATGAAAATTTGAGTCAAGTCGCGATGGTTGTCTGAAAAAGGAAAAAATTTAATTCATACCTCTGGTGATTTCTGACGGTTTGTCGGCTTTCACGGTCTTCGCTGCTTTTTTAGCCCTTCAAAAGTTGAGGATACTTCATCATCATTTGATCCTCGCGTTCCCACGTGAACTCTGGTCCACGTCTCGAGTTCCAACGAACTTTAACAATTGGAATTTTGCTATGCTTGAGTGTTTTGGTTTCCCAATCCAAAACTTCGACTGGTTCTTCGATGAAATGTAGCTGTTCATCAACTTGCAACTCGCCCAAAGGAACTGCTTGGGTTTCGTCAGAAAGGCATTTCTTTAAGTTGGATACATGGAAAACATTATGTACGCCATTGAGTTCTGTTGGTAAATCCAGTCGGTATGCTACCGGACCAACGCGTTCCGTTATCAGGTATGGGCCAACGTATCGTGGGTTTAGTTTGTTTCTCTTTCCAAAGCGAACTACACCTTTCCAAGGTGAGACTTTGAGTAAAACTTGGTCGTTCACTTGGAATTCCAGAGGTTTTCGGCGCTTGTCGGCGTAACTCTTTTGGCGATCTCGTGCTGCTGCCATGCGGTTTCGGATTTGGACAATCTTTTCAGAGGTTTCGAGTACTAATTCTGGACCAGTGATTTGGCTATCACCCACCTCTGCCCAGCAGAGAGGTGATCGACACTTTCGTCCGTACAATGCTTCAAACGGCGCTGCTTTAATGCTTGCGTGGTAGCTATTATTATACGAAAACTCTACCAAGGGCAAAATAGGTTCCCAACTTTTTCCGAAATCCAACACGCATGCACGCAACATGTCTTCTAAGGTCTGAATGGTGCGTTCACTTTGTCCGTCCATTTGAGGATGGTATGATGTACTCATATCAAGGCGGGTGCCTAGTGCGCTCTGTAGTGACTTCCAGAAGTGCGAAGTGAAACGGGAATCTCGATCAGATATGATTGAGACAGGCACTCCATGTGTAGACACTACTTCTTTCATATAGATGCGAGTCAGTCTTTCCATTTTGTCCGATTCCTTGATCGCTAAGAATGCGTAGACTTAGTCAACCGGTCAACAATCACCCATATGGTATCGCATGTCGTCGGTGTTTTGGGTAATCCTGTGATGAAATCCATGGAAGTGTGTTCCCATTTCCACGTTGGAAGTTCAGGTTGCTGTAGCAGACCAGATGGACTCTGATATTCCACTTTGACTCTTGCACAAGTCAAGCATTTTCTCACGTAGGTGGCAATGTCGGCTTTCATGTTCGGCCACCAGTAAAGTGCCTTTAGGTCATGGTACATTTTATCTGAGCAAGGGTGAATGGAATATCGGGACTTGTGTGCTTCTTCCATCACTAGAGTTCTCAACTCTCCGTATCGAGGGACCCAAATCCGGTTTTCGAAATATCGGACCCCGTCCGATTTGGTTTCAAGTTGCTTGTTCATGCCCCGCATGAGTTCTGATGGGAGATTATCGTCTTTCAAGGCTTCCAGTTGAGCATCACGAATTTGATCAGGTAAGTTGGCGTGAATCGTGAGTTGTAGTGCTCACACTCGTCTAGGTTTATCGGTTTCTTTTCTGCTGAGAGCATCGGCCACTACATTGGCCTTGCCAGGGTGGTACTTGATGGCACAATCATAATCCTTAAGTAGCTCGACCCAACGACGCTGTCGCATGTTCAGCTCCTTTTGATCGTAGATATGCTGGAGGCTCTTGTGGTCGGTGTAAACGGTAAACTTGGTATCGTACAAGTAATGCCTCCATATCTTAAGAGCAAACACCACAGCTCCGAGTTCCAGGTCATGGGTTGTGTAGTTCTTCTCGTGGATCCGTAGTTGTCGAGAGGCATAGGCTATAACCTTCTCGAGTTGCATCAACACGCAACCTAGACCCTGTATCGATGCGTCACAATGCACCTCAAAATTTTCCGTTCCCTCGGGGAGGGCTAGGATATGGGTGCTACAGAGTTTGGTTTTTAACAGTTGGAAAGCAGATTCTTGCGCGTCACCCCAATTGTACTTAGTACCCTTGTGTGTCAACGCGGTGAGGGGTTGAGCAATCTTGGAGAATCCCTCAATGATACGTCGATAGTAGCCAGCCAGTCCTAGGCATTGTCGCACCTCAGTCGGAGTCTTAGGTGCTTCCCAGTTTTTGATGGCTTGTACCTTGCTGGGATCGACATGGATACCATTCTCATTGATCACATGTCCTAGGAAGTGAACCTCACGAAGCCAAAATTCGCATTTCGATAGTTTAGCGTACAGTTGTTCCTTCTTTAGTAATTCCAGAATTAACCTCAGGTGTTTTTCTTGGTCGGTCTTGTTCTTGGAGTAGACGAGGATATCATCAATGAACACAATCATAAACTTGTCGAGGTACGCCTTGCATACTCTATTCATGATATCCATAAATACAACTGGTGCGTTGGTTAAGCCAAAAGGCATAACCAAAAACTCGTAGTGACCGTACCGAGTTCTGAATGCCGTCTTTGAAATGTCTTCTTCGCGCACTCTTAATTGATGGTAACTAGATCTCAGATCGATCTTTGAGTAGTAACTCGATCCTTGAAGCTGGTCGAACAGATCATCAATTCGGGGTAGGGGATAACGGTTCTTGATCGTTACCTTGTTAAGCACCCGATAGTCAATGCACATGCGGAAAGTCCCATCCTTCTTTCGAACAAATTAGACAGGGGCTCCCCTTGGTGATGAGCTAGGTCGGATAAAACCTTTATCCAACAATTCTTGCAATTGAGTGGACAACTCCTGAAGCTCCACCGGTGCGAGCCGATACGGGGCTCGTGCTATGGGTGCAGCACCGGGGGCCAATTCGATTTGGAATTTGACTTGTCGAATAGGTTGAAGTCCAGGAAAATCCTCCGGGAAGACTTCCAGAAAATCTCGCACAATTGGTATGTCCTCGATTCGTTTCTCCTCCGCGGGTTTCTCAACAATATGAGCTAAAGTCGCTGGATGACCCTTTCGTAAATATTTCTGCGCCTTCATGAGGGTGATGACGCTTGTAGTCATGCCGCTCTTTTCGCCCTATATCGAGATGATTTCGCCGGAAGAGGTAGTGATGTGGACTATCTTGTCATGACATATAATCTCAGCTCGGTTCTCGGATAGCCAGTCCATGCCGACGACGACATCGAAACTACCAAGTGTAAAGGGTACGAGGTCGATATCAAAAGTATGACCCAACAGTTTCAACTTACATCCCCCTAGTACATGAGTTGTTTCTATAGACTTATCGTCGGCTAATTCAACAGGAAACTTAGCATCTAACGGGGTTGGAGTTAAGTCTAAGAGTTTATTAAAGGCTTTCGATATAAAACTCCTATCAGCTCCAGTGTCAAACAAAATAGAAGCAAAACAGTCGTTCACAGGAAACTTACCGGTAACCACATTCGGATCGTTGCGGGCCTGGCCCGACCCAATGATGAAAGCTCTACCTTTACCACTGCTTCCGCCACCGTTGTTGCCTCCATTGTTCTCATTCTGCTTCAGTTTGGGACAATCCTTCCTGAAGTGACCCTCGTGACCACACTTAAAGCACCCTTTAGTCGCCGTAGGCTGTTTAGGAGCACCCTTAGTCGCTAGGTCTCCCCTACAGTCCTTGGCCTGATGACCCATTTTACCGCATCGCAGACACTTGATACGGTCGCATGGGCCAGCATGGTGATAGTTTCACTTGTTGCATTTCGGGTACTTTCCAGCATAGCCACTCGAACCCTGTCCGCCACCGTTGTTGTTATTGTTGGAACCCTGATTATTGAAGTTCCGAGCGAGTTCGGGTTTACGGTGGTGTTGTTGCTATGGGGGGTTCGATGATGAGGACCTGGTGTTGTCAAATTTCCTCTTTCCATTACCAGAGTTGTTGTTGTTGTTGTTGTCGTCAGTGCTTGGATTGTCACAGGTTTTAGAGGTGGAACATCTGGGTGGTAACGCACCTTGTTCCACTGCTTGGTCCGTTAGCTTGTGGGCTATTCAGATCTCTTGCTGAATCATAGCCGGTTTGGAAGACGTCACCATACCCTGAATCTGGGGCACCAAACCATCGATATACATCTCGATTCTCTTACTCGGTGGGTTAACCATCCGCGGGCACATCACTGCTAGCTCATGGGAACGGGTGGTGTAGGCTTCAATCTCGGAATCCACCATTTTCAGCGCCCAAAATTCCGACTCCAACTTTGCGATTTCCTCTCTAGGACAATACTCTTCTCGCATCATATTCTTGAATTCCTCCCAGTTCATAGCGTTTGCCAAATCCAACCCAAGAATTTGCACATTAGAGTTCCACCAGGTGAGGGCAGAATCTTCCAGTGTTCCAGCAGCGAACTTAACCCTGCTGGCTGGTGGACAGTTACACATATCGAAGGCTGACTTTGCCTTCTCGGCCTAACGCAGGAAACCTATGGCTCCCTCAGTTCCCTTAAACGAATTGGGATTGCAGTCTAGGTAGTTCTTGAAATTACAGACTTCGGCTTGACCTCCGGCTTGATTCTGAACATGTGCAGCTAGAGCTGCCGTCGCATGGTCATTAAGTAGGGTTTGGAGTTCTGCTGCGGTTAGGTTAATTTTACCACGACCACGACCAGCGTTTCTTCCAGACATCTCCTAGAATCACAACATAAAATGTTAGACATGAATTCTCAGTTTCATATGCAACACATCATACATGTAATAAAAGGTAGGTAAGAGAGAAAAGAAAAGAAATAAAACATCACATCACAACCATATGATAATCCAAATAATAATTCATGATTAAAACCATTGTATCCGCTACAAAGTATTTAAAATCAATCCTTAAAATCATAGAAAAAAATATAAGTTTGGATGGAGACAACCCCTCCATCTAGGTGTTATCATTCTTAGATGTCATCGTCTGAGGACACCTCTGAGTGTGCCTCCTCCTCAGCCGGCTCTTCCTCCGGTTCCTCTTCGGGTTCCTCCTCGGGGTCTTCCTAGGGTTCTTCCTCAGGTTCTTCCTCAGGTTCTGCTGCATTCTGGGCAATTTGCGCCTCTAAGATATTACAACGAGCTAGAGCTGTCGCTGCCAGGGATCTCGCCTTAAGAAGTTGATCATGCAAATCTATCATCTCTGCTTGCATTTTTCTCTTTATCTTCATTTGCTGATCGTTAGCATCCTGCACTTCCTTCATAGCTTCAGTCAGACGGGAAATTTCCTCCCTAGTCTCGGTTCCATCTCTTATCAATCCGGTAAGGTTCTCTTTCGTCGAGCGCATAAAGCCCACTTCACGCTCTAAACAGGAAGCGATAGCTGCGAGAACACGCTCCATTGGTTCGGTCATGGGTGGTAGGGTGTTGGGGAATATAGGACAACCCGGGGAGGTAGAGGGGGAACTTGCTCACGGTAAACCATACGCTTGATCAGAATCGGGTACCAATTCCAGCTAACGTTGTCTTCGTACATGTCTCCCGATAGGCGATACCTCTTCGGTGCAGGGGCTGCCAGTGCCGGGACCACTTGGGGTGGCGATGAGGTAGGTAGCTGCGGTTCCTTTCTAGGGGCATGAGTCACCTGTCGGACGATGATGATGGCGTCGACATCCCTACAGGATAAGTCGTGTATGCGCGCGTATGAGTGAATGAGGTAAAGAGATAAAGATAACGAATGACTAAATATGATATATATATACTTATATATATGCAGTGCATATAATTATAACTATTGGGTCGTTGCGGTTATAGTCTAGTATGCATGCAATTCTAGTTCGCTATAACCAATGGATCTGATACCAATCTGTCACACCCTCAAAATCCACTAACAGAGTTTTACCGTCAGAAGGTGTGAACTAACAGGATCGGAATCATTAGTTATAATCAAACACCAAAAATAAAGTTTTCAAACAACCAAGACATCAAGTCTTAAGTAAAAAATGCGGAAGCGTAAATCGTACACCAAAACAGTTGCGCCACACAGGACGACTTAAAAACACAAGTTGTCAAGACAGAAATTAAAAGCAGTTTTAAAAACAATGGTGTTTAGAGAATGCATGTCCTAAACCGCACGCCCGCCTCAGCTACCTGAGAATAACATACTAAAAGTGTCAACACAGGGTTGGTGAGTTCACAAGTTTATATAAATAAAGCATTTGCATTTGCGTTTACGTATTGCGTTACCAGATAGTGTTAAGTCATTTTATATATCAATAGGTAGCTAACCTATCAACAACTATTACTAAGTGTTCGACACCGAAGCTGACTGTTTATCAATTGCCTTGCCACTATGTGAACCGCGACCATGGTAATGTGTTAGCCAAGATTACACCCATTCGACCTACAGTCGAGTTTACAGTTGGGTGGGGTTTGTCAAATCCAGTTGTACTACTCAACAGTGACTCGCTATTATACCAATATTAACCGGTCGATGTTATGAAGGACTTTGGTTGGTTTGTTTGCCACTTAGCCATACAAGTGATATATAAAAACTAAACAAAATCTACAGCGTTGGAGTATGTTATCTCCCCCAAATAAAAGCGTTTAAAAAGAGTAAAAAGGGGACGTGAAACTCACTGTTTGCGAAGATAACCAAAAAGATCCGAGAAAAGGTGCTCGTCACAGAAAATCCTCACTTAGTGTTCTAAAAACAAAAACGAGATTTTCTAAGTATTTAAACTACGAGTGAGTCCCTAGACTCGACACATACAACTTATGCATGAGATGCGTTTCGTGTTTCGTTTGTGAAATAAGCGCGACTCGACAAACACGTTGGTGATACGTTACATGTGTGAACAACTACTTAAGTGTCAAGTATTAACATTGTACATTACTAGCAATTATCCCCCACAAGGGCAATTTGGTCAAAACATAGCAACATCGATCGGTTATGCACTTTTCATGACAATTCAAGTAATACAGCAGCTAAATTATCCATGCAGATTTTCACTCGACAAGATTACTCTTATTAATAAATTCTAACATGTCAAATAAATCACTAAAAATCATCAAAGAAGCACACGTGAGTTAGGTTTCTAGAAATATTTTTCTTATATTTTTATCATATATAGTTTTATCCCAATGATCAAAACATCACAGCAAACACACAGAAATCATTAACATGCGCAACAGAATGTTATTTGTTATTCCGTTAAATGAAAAATCCAATTAAGGCAAGACCAATTGGGTTAGATTCCTAACTCAATATATTTTCTTCCAGAAGTGGAACCAACCCATTTGGTATTGTAGTTTATGAGATAAATTAGTCGCAAAACAGCCTAACAGCAGGTCTCCCAAATCAGCCTTGCACAACAGTTTTGTAAAATAATAAAAACAAACTTTTATACGTCCAAAAATTACAAACTCGGACTTTTCAGAAACTAGACTTGACCTAGTATATTATAGAATCAACAATCGCATCAAAACATAACACTAACATCGAGTTACAATCGTCCAAACACGAATTCAATAATCTGTCCAGCATCAGTTTTCATCAAAACTTAATAAACAATTAACCTATGAACTAACAATCATGCATGTAACCCTAAATCATCAACAAACAACATATTTAACACTTAGGGTTTATGATTACAGGTTTAATCATACAATTAAATGATAGAATAAATTAGATATGGTGTTTATATTACCTAGTTAGCTTCTTGAACCTTCAATTCTTCACAACAAGCTTGAAAATTATCTTGTATGTGTGTGTGTGTGGGTTTACGATCGCCAATGGGAGAGAGAGAAGGGAGGGCAGCCGTGAGAAAGGGTGGGGGATTAGGGTTAGGACAATTTAACTTGTTTATATATTTATCAAATATAATACATGTTACACTTTACCCCTTGCACTTCTAGTTACTCGATTTCTAGCACAACTTAGTTAATACCATTCATAATTAATTTCATACACGTAAATATCAAGTAACACATAACTTAACACATAGTTATCAAATATTTGTTCATGATATTTATTGTTCGTTCACCAACGGTTTGAGTCGACTCTTGTGTGTTTCGGTGAAATTCCGAAAGACTATTTGTGTGTGGATTGTCATGCGTCATTTAAACCCTAGTTTAAATGTAATGAGATATGCGTTACAGTTCGTGAATTAACGGAGTTCGAATTAACGGAGTTAACCTGAAATTGACGAGTGTCACATCATTCCTATGTTGAAAGAATTTTCGTCCCGAAAATTTGAGTCAAGTCGAGATGGTTGTCTGAAAAAGGCAAAAATTTTCAGTTTGTCATATAATATCATTGGTTTCTGAGAAAGAACAACAACAAACAATTAAGAGTATCCCTCACCGCCCCACTCATATTAATACAGATTAAATAAAGGGAAAAGTAGGTGATGAGGTGGTGGGTTGAAACATGAACGAGTAATTAACCACTAGAGCTGAAATAAAGGTTTTTGTATGTTAAATAAAATATGACGTGACATGCTGAGTTGAGTTAGTGATTTGATTATTTAAGACAAGAAGGGTGTGTTGCACTAGTGATGCTCTTAATAATGTAGACTAATATAGAGACCACACTAGCTGCAATATGTTCATGAGTATGCGAAAAGGAAATCCGGTTATAACTTTAACATAAACCCACCATTCCGATTTTGATGCTTATCAACCAAACCCAGATAAACATACTCGTAAATGTTTTTCTTGGGGGCGAAAATTTACAGAGGTCACATGTCTATCGCTATATAGTAATTTTTTTTGTCCGAACTCAGGTCGAGTTATATTAAAAAAACTCAATATCAAAAGTACGTCAAAACATAATTACAAACGCATAATGAAAATTTAAAATATAATATATCTAAACTCTCTACTTGTATTTTTCAAACCTTAATCCCTATTATCTAACTAATCATATAAACTAAAACAATAAAACTAACCACCAAATGAGTGACTCACTTAATCACTCACCTAGGGTCCGACGTCTAGCTAGAATTCGGCTGGCAAAGGTATCTAGTGGCGTCAAAGGATGATCGACAGTGGGCCTGGGAGTTTCCTATCACCACTTGGTGTTTTTGTCTTTGCATTTGTGGTTGCATATTTTCATTAAAATTTTTATTTTTTTATTTTCACAAGGTTTAAACCTTTAAAATAATGGGCTAAGGCGTTAAATGGTGTAATCATAAGATCATTTGGCCAACAAGTTTTCAACCAATTAGGCCAAAATCATAATCATTTTAAAATCTGAATATCGGAAATTACATAAGTTACAAGTTTGAGCCCCCGTGTTACGGGGGTGTATTTTGATTTTTGTTTTTTAATCGTTTTGCTATTTCATATTTTGTAATGATTTGATTTATTATTCAACATAGTTTGTTTTGATTTAATACGTATATATTAGTTTGTTACATGCATTGTATTTTTAATGTTGGGCTCTTTCATTTGAGATGCGTAGTTTTTTTTAACGAACGAACATAAACAAACACGGATATGAAACGAACATACATGAAAACAAATATGTCTTATGAAAAATGGGAGTTTGATGTTGTCACACCCCAACCTACGGCGGAAATTCCGGGGCGTGAACTGATTGTCACAGCTCTCAAGGTACTATCATACAATATTTAAATGACAATATCTATTAATTAAATTCAATTATCAAATAAATCAATTACAAACAACTACATAATTCATACAACAATACAAATTTTATATTTCTAGATTAAAATATTCTTCTAACTAATTTCTTCACAAAGTATTCACCAACCCGCATTAAATTTCTACGATAACCTGCATATGCGTATAAAATAAAATATTTGTCAACAACACATGTTGAATGAGTAAAACACCAGTTTAAGACACAACAATAATATTATATAATAAATAAATAAAGATGCAAATTGTTCCTGTGAGAATAAATAGTTAAGCCATATCACATAAACAATCAAGCAAACCATAAAGAAAGCAAACCATAAAGAAAGGGCTCAACCAATCCATATAAATGGACATTGGTTACCAAGCAAGGACTAAACCGTTACCATAAAAATGGACATCGGTTGCCGAAGTAAGAATACAACGTTCAAATAAAGCAAGTAAGCAAATAAACCGATATACACACAAGGATTAACAGTTGCAGTTTTGAATACTAGATAATAGTTAAATATATAAGATACGCACATGTCCCCAAAAAGGTTTAAAAATAAGTAGAAAGGGGGAAACATAGATCGAACTCTTCGGGAAACATCGACGAGATATCCTAATAAGGAATAATTGCGAAAAAATAAATATAAATTCAACAACGAATATACAACTAGATAGAGACTCGGGAATTTATGATCGAGTATGTTATTTGCAAAAATTAAATATTATTTAGTTTTATTATAAATTTTATTATCAACGTTTTATCGTAATAAATATGATGTAATTATATAAAATACATATTAATACTCAATAAAATATTTATAAGACTTTGGGGTGGATTAATAAAGAGATTTGCTTTCCTTAAAATTAAAAAAATGCATTTAATATAGTTATAAATATATTTATTATTAATAAAGATATCTTTTATATTAGTATTGTAAATAATAAGTAATTGATAACGAATAATCATGTTTGTATAAAATAAAATCTTATATAAATACTTATACTTATAATTATATGATTATTTAATTTACAATAAGTCTTATATATATATATATATATAAACTTAAAACCCTTTATTTTAAAACTTTAACAATTTTAACAAATATTATATATAGATATACATACATATAAATATCTATATATATGTATACATATACGGTTTAAACACGATTCGGGAAATTGTTCAATTGTTATGGCGGTTTTATAAAAATACAATATAATTTAATTATATTAACTATATTAATAAAATGGTTTATATAAATTATAAATTGATTTAAACATAAAAATCCTACAAAAATAGGCTGGGGGAATCGAAGCTGCGCCCCCCAGCCGCTCCTGAGTTATAAACGCACTGTGTAGGTTCCCAGCCGGATCTACACGAGATATCGCGTTCTACGTAGGTGCGGAATCCCTACGTAAGACGTTACGAGTATAGAAAACAATACGAGCTAACACACGATACGATAACCAAACACACGTTGTATTCCAACCGTAAACACGTGATACTATGATCACTGATACAAAACTCTCTGACTCGGATACACGAATAAACTCTGATTAATTTTCTTTTTTATGAATAAGCCGTATACAAATGGCTTATATAGACACGACAACTTCACCTGGCATGTTCAGGCGAAGTTGTCCCTAACTTCGCTTGTCTAACAAGTTCGCCCATATAAGCGAACTTGTTAGTAACTTCGCTTACATACAAAACTCAAATCTAACTAACACGATTACAGACACTCGACACTGAACTACTGACATCATGCACCAACAGACTCCCCCTTGGCAGTAGCTTCATCTCTTTAGCTTCAAACACGTGTCTTGTAATCTTCAATCTTCTATCTTCAAGCATGTACTCCTTCTCGAACACAAACCGAGACAACTCTTTGATATTTCCTCGCTTCGTCTTTCCAAGCAGGAATATAAAATATCTTCTTGTCATTCAACACCTGCAAATCAGCTTGCGATAAGTTTACCAAGTGCATCGGATCGTACACTCTAAGCAGCTCTTGTTCATCTTCGTCTTCCATCACTGCCTCAGCTGTCTCACAATCTACAAACCACCACTTCAGGTCTTTAAGCACATCCTTGGGCATTAGCTTCATCGGTACTTCTTTCAAACACCGGATCGGTTTATACTTCATAATCATCCAAGGCTTTCCATCAGCTCTCAAACCTCTATCCTTGTCTTCAACAAGTTTTCCCTTTTGTGGTTTCAACAACTCAAATTTCTTCTCTTTTATACTCTCTTTCCACACAATTTTTCCAATGACTCTAGCCATATTATCGTCACTTCTGTTTATCAATCCCAATCTGGCAACAGTTAGGATTTACGAACGACGTGTAGATGATGATTTCGGAGATCGAGGACTCCGAAATACATGATTTTATGAAGTTTTAGACGTTCAAGTAGTTTACTATCACGTAAAAACAAGTTTGAAATCGGGTGATAAATGTTTCGAAAGACGAGGTCGAGAATCGAGTCGAAACGACCAATGATTAACCTCAAAAGACATTGATAATATGATAAACAAACCCTACACACCTTG